>NC_050535.1:16537723-16556350 GCF_002922805.2 Oryzias melastigma | reverse complement strand
TAATTGCCTTTTAAGATGTTCAGTTGGATTTGACTTTAATCACACTACAGTTTTGTTCTTTATACATTTGCAGGCATTTTTTGTCTTCTCTAACCCTCCTTTTGTTAAACTCATGAACCTTGTAAAGTTATATCTGGTTTATTTTATGTTAAGCTTTCAGAGTTTGTTCTTTAGATGGTTTAATACTGATTAAACCCTTTCAGGTTTTCTCATGGTTACATAATTATAACTTATTAGTTCCCTTTGCAGACAATGTTTTTATTTATTGTATTTATTTTTTATTTTTTCCTATTCCGTTAATTGTACTTTTTCAACTTGGATGCATGCAGAGTTTTCAAAGGCCTCTTCTGCAGAAGTAGTTTCATGTATAAAATATATACTGTCATCAGCTAACTTATATTCATATTTATTTTATTTTATTTCCAGCTCTAAATTTTTTGAGGGAACTGCAGAAAAACAAACCATGTCTTGTTGTAGCACACCCATAAATTACTTATATATATATATATTGTATTAATGCAGCAGAAGGCCACTTAGGAAGTATTATTTCGGGTCAGTGTATTGTCTTTTATTGCCATAATTTAAATTATGTTTTGATTTTATTTTTATTTTTATACATATATATATTTGGAAAGGCTTAAGCAAAATGTTATAATCAATAATTCTGTCTTTCACATTGATTTAAAGAGTTGTAGGTCCAAAAGCTTTGATTCACTTAATGTGGTCGTTCTGAAAAGGAATTGATCAGATTTCCAGACATCTTTTCCCATTATTGGCTAATGGGAGCTTTTGAGGATCTAACAGGATGTTGTTTTTTATTTTTACAAAAATACCAGAAAGACACAGAGAGTTCAAAACATTCTAATTTATGATTCATATCAGAGGTTATCATTTTTTTTAAATGTAATTTAAACTCTTTCACATCCAGAAGAATGAGTAAAATAAACACCAAACAGGTTTTTACTGCTTAGAGAAAACATTTTATTAAAAATAAAGGTTTAAATGTTTTGATTTCACTTCAGCTGTGAAGAAGTTTGACAAACCCATTGGAGGCAGATCCCCGTCCTCACACCATTCGGAGTGTGCTGTCAGTCTTCCTCCAGCCCACCTCTGGAAGTGGCAGCAGGTTCACATTAGTGCGCAGCCTCAGAGGTCATCAGCTGGATTTGAACACATGCTACCCCAAGCACAGGATCCTGGGAAGATGCCTATCGATGGCGCTGCAAGCTGACCTTGCTACAGATCGGTGCTGATGGATGAGCTGCGGTGTTGCGTGCTACGATTTCGCCTCATTGTTTGCACACAAGCAGACAAAAGGACAGCCACTTGTTTTCCAGTTTCATTCCATCTGTCGTGGCTTCTCCTTTTTTTTTATTTACCCCTGGAGGTGAGCTGCTTCTGTCTCCCAGAACTTCCGATTGAAGCAGCTGTTGTTGCATCAAATCCTGGTATTTGGCCTGTGCAGACAGTTTTGATCTCATTACATCAAAGAGGCTCTTGAATTATGACGTGCAAAGAAAGGCCTTAAGGAAGTTTGAAATTTTAACAAGCAATCAATATGGATGGCTTCAGTTTCAACGGTCTAAATTACAGTTTTTGATGGAGCTTGGAGAAGTTTTTCAGATTTTTGTTGATATTTGCTTTACATTTCGCTCTCCCTCCACCATTATTAAATCTTCTTTTCTTATAGGAGTGATTGGGTTTCTTTTACTCTCCCCTCCACTGCTCTGCCCCGTCACTCGCGGGCCATTGGAGTTGCTCATGGAGCTGTGAAAACAATTTGCGTGCGTCTTAGCGTCCGCATGCGTCTTTGTGCGGTTGTCAGTTTGTGTGTGTTCCCTATCCGGGACAACAGAGGTCGTGGACCGTGTTAAGCCTCGCCGCAGAAGCCCTTCGACTTGGATAAGGAGCTGAGGGAGAAGGGCGGAAGGGCAGGAAGAAGGGATGGCTGGACAGATGGAGGATGGATGAGTGTTTGCGGGGATCAATAGTGGGATGGGGGATGCTGAATGAATGAGGAGAGGCGGGTGGGGGGATGATCCGGGGAACGGTGGAGGAAAACCAAGGATGGAAGGAGAGAAATTTAAAGAGATGATCAGTGGACGAATGAGTCATTTAAAGCTCAAGTTTGCAGATTCAGTGGGGAGTAGACTATAGTATTTTATGAGATCAATCTATATTAGAGACCATAACCTGATATTACTACCGTAGTCAATCATACATAAACTAAATCTGGATTTTAAAGGGACGTTTCAGAGGAATATAACTAGGAAATATACTTTATAAACTACTTAACTTTGTGGTTTTACCTAAATCTTTTTAGATTTTAAAGATTTATTTAATCTTTTTGACCCTTTATCCTCAAGATCTGTGTGCTCTTGTGAAATCAGACGTATGGTGTTTTTATTTTCTTAAAATACTCACATCCATTTTGAAAGGCCAGCCAATATAAACTCTTATTACGGCCCTTCTTAAGATCTGACATTTCACATTCTGCAGCCAGGTTTGACTGTCATTCACTGAGTTAGGCATTTTTTACTTGAGCTAATAATTTTGAAGATCTGGTAGCTAAGAGTGACATTTTCATTCATTCATCTATTTTATTATTCTGATGTAGAGAGATATCTTAAACAATACTGGATAGCAGTGGAAACCTTGAGAAATAATAATAATTGTTTTTTCTGTAACTAAAAAAAAGGTATTGAGGAGTTCTGCTGATAAATGTTATGAAAAAACTTGTAAATTACCACAAAAAAAAAACAACTTTTTGCGACTTGTAATGCATTTAAATAACATTTTTTGTACCTTTTATAGATCTATTAAAGTTGCTTGACACTTTGGACCACCAAACTTCAAGTAGACTCTCTTGACTTGCATATCGGGGTATTGGTTGGTTTTCCCAAATTTTCTATCAGGTCTATCATGTCTTCGTTCCACCTTTAGCATTAACACAGGGGTTCCCCAGGGCTCTTTGTTAGGACTCATACTTTTCACAATTTCTGTTCTGAAGATTAGGATATGTAACAATATATGTGTATACTTCTATGCTGATGATACAATGGTTTGATAGTTTATTACTGATATTAAAGTTGTATTTTGTAATAGAAATTACACCATGTCTTCAGTGACGATTCATATGTGGAAACCAGACGTTTTGTTCCACACATAATTCAAAGATCAGCCGTAGCCGTCAATATGTCAAGAGATTTAAGACTTCAGATGAGGCTCAAATGGGCTTTATTCTTCTATTCACCTCGTTTCCTACTGTTGCAATAATTAGTGAAAACTACAAAACAACAAATGCCTTTTTAAGTTGATTGTTGGAAAAGATACCTGCCTTTTTGAAGCAAAAAAATAACATTTGTTGTTACTATAAGTTGGGCTGCCAAGATTAGCCGACTAATCGACTATTAAAATAGTCAACGACTAATTTATTAGTCGATTAGTGGTTACTTTATATTATATGGAGTTAGAGTGTAATAAAGTTGAATAAAGTTGTGAGCGTTCAGCACCAAAAAATTGACTTTTCTTATATTTGAGTCAGTGAGACCAAAACTTTATCTTTAGTGAAAAATAGTTCCTTGTTTTAGATGACGACCTCATTTGATTTAATCTTGATTTAATGCCAGAAACTAATGAAGGACAGAGTCTGGCTGAGGCTGGGCCGTATGGGGTCCCATTTGTGCCAAAAATAATGTTTTTGCGTCCACTGTCTATATCGTTGGTCCATTGTCTATGTCTACTGAACAAGTCTATTGAACATTTGTTCATGTCTATGTACTACTAAGTAATATTCTATGTGTCCTGTGAAACGACAGGAGCTAACGACGCTAGCAACTGTTGCTCAGGACTTTTCTGACGACCAGATCCAATGACAATAGCAAATGCAAAGTTTTAACCATAAAGCTGAAACATCACAAGGCAAATACAAAGCTATCATCAGAGAAGTTTGGACATGCAGAAGATATTGTTTAGTCGACATTGAATTTACATATTAAGGCGGGGCCACAAACATCAACTTGGGGGCCGCAATTGACCCACAGGCCGCCATTTTATAGCCCATGCTATAAGGTATAGTGAAAGAATTGGAGACAGAGTATAAAAAGACACCTGCTGGATCACCGTCGGGACATGCTCCACACCTTCAAACTTCTGATCTGTGAGATCTTTGTAGAAAAAAGAATGCATTTTTCCTCATAAGTGTGTGCTTCTGCCACTGTTTGAGGACAGCATTAGCCCAATTTTTAAGGAATGTTATCATAAAATTTTGAGGTGGATTTTTTTTGTTTCCCAAAAGTGTCCTCCCAGCTTGCTTTCTCAGAGACATAGTGCCCCAAGGCAACAAGAGTCTAAAGTCTGGACCCATTTACATCAAAACGTGTCATAATGAGGCCAACGCCACCCTCACGCTGGTGTACAAAATTAAATTTAGGACTGTTTTCCAATCATTTCTGGAAAATAGCTGAAATGTTCTCTAAAAGAGATCTTAGAGCATTGGGAAAACACACTGGTAGAAAATAATGCCTCCCTGGGCATGTTTGGATTCCACTCCGGCATCAAAATCTTGCAAACAGGCCCTCTGGGTGTGTCCTTGTGTGTCTGGCAGTGGTAGCAGATCCTTTTGATTATCTGGATCTGTCTTTGACTGTGACGTTGCGACTCAGTGCAGTTTGACAGTTTGGTGGTTGGGTCTTCATCGAGGCTTCTTGTGTCGTTTCTGTGAAAGGTCGTAGAATCTTTACAATGAGCTCATTGAGGGGCCAAGGGGTTTGCTTCAATGCTGTTTTCAAGTATTACACAAGATAGGCATAAATTAGCTGGAAGTGATCTTTGTAGTTCTTTCTTTATAGTTGCAAAACACTTGAAAATCGGACATGTACATTGCTTCTTTTATTACATTTGTGCTTTGAAAACACGAGACTAAGCATGGCAATTTTATTTGTCTGATAATGGGTAGCCTATGTTCTTTTGGTGGCATGAAAAGCTTTCTTATCTGCAGTGGGTCACATTTCTGCTGCCGCCTGCCAAGCTCTTCTGTCAGCGCTCCAAGAGCAGACATTATTTTGATCTATAAATATAATACTTGGTTCTTTGTTGTGTGACACACAAAAATGAACACCCGCTGTCATGTGCGGCATAAATTCATATCCGTTGACACACAGACATGCAGAATCGGTTTTGATGCGCCTTGGTGTCTTATGAGCACTCGGAAATCCTTGTTTTGTTTTCTGCCCCCCGAAGGCGCTAATGAAGGAGAGTTTTGTTTGGGATTTATGTACCTTTAAGGAACATCTGAGGTATTGGCTTATGTGTGGGAGCAGAAAGGACTCAGCATTTCACTTTCATCTTCATCTGGAGTTACATTTCTGCTACCATACATTCCTCTCTCATTTTGAATTGATTTAACTTGCGTCATTACACACCAGACCTCTGCACTGGCTCCGGTGCCATCTCCACCTTATACCAAGTGCAACCTTTACTGTTTGATTATTTAGGAAACATTCACACTATAGGGCATGTAAAAACTCAATCACACTTTCAGTAATTTCAGCAGTCTTCAGGAAAATACTGATTGTATTTTTGATATTCATAAACTTTAGACTTTTTGAAATATTGAGCAAAATATGCCCCATAGGAAGTACATGAGAATGTCTTCAAATTACAAACTTTTAGGTAAATTAGCTTCAAGCCTTTAGTTGTATTCATAGGCTATGCTTTTATCTTTTATAGTATTTAAAAAAAAAAGCAGTTTAGCTAATATTTTAGCAACATGCTAACGTTTTTGACTAATTTAGTTTACTGATTAATTTTAGGCTATTTTGGAGTTTAGCTAGTAATTAAACACCATGCTAGCTTTTTTGGCTAATTTGACCCCAACTATGGGTTTCTTTATGCTAGTTTGGAGTTTAGTTAAAATTTTAGCAACATGCTAACGTTTTTGGCTATTTATCTACTGAAGTTTTTATAGGCTAATTTAGAGTTTAGCTTCTATTTTAGCATAAGGCTAACATATTTGACTAATTTAGTTTACTTATTAATTTTTCTGCTATTTCGCGGTGTTGCTAGTGATCAAGCAACGTGCTAGCCTTTTTGGCTATTTGAACTCTATTAAGGTTTTTTTTACGCTAGATTGGAGTTTAGCTAATATTTTAGCAACATGCTAACGTTTTTGGCTAATTTGTTATTTACTGTGGTTTTTATAAGCTAATTTAGAGTTTAGCTTCCATCTTAGCATAAGGCTAACATATGTGACTAATTTACTTTACTGAGGAATTTTAGGCTATTTTGGATTTCAGCTAGTATTTAAGCAATGTACTAGCTCTTTTTGGCTAATTTGGCATCAACCAAGGTTTTATGGGCTAATTTGGAGCTCAGCTCATATTCACGCAACACACTAAATATTTTGTATCATTTATATGATGTATTAGGGATTTTTAAGCAATTTTAATAATTTTTGTTCAGAAATTTAGTCAACTTCAATTTTCTTTTGTAGTTCTTTAATGAAATGTCAAGTCTTTTAGCAAATGTAACATTTTGGAAATAGCTTTTGCATTTTCAGCAAAAAGCTTCAGCATCTTTAGTGACTACTTTTAGCAAAAAGCATTCACACTATCATTATTGCAGGTAATGCAACTTTTTTGTTTTTTATTTATTTATTAGGTTCCACTGTTTTAGTGAAACAGATATTTACAAAGACTTTATCAGATCTGTCTTTGTTAAGTTTTTTGCACTCAAATTTGAGACGATATGCTGTATTTTCTTAAAACTTTGACTGAAAACAAGAATCAAAGCTTTAGCAAGAATATTAAAAACCTAAAACGAATAATTTACCAAGATGATGTCTAAAAATCTCCAGGACTGCACCACAAATTTCTCACAAGCATTTACATTTTTCTTTCCCCCTTCTTAGATTTGAGAAACTACTTACATTCAGCCATTTAGTCGATACTTTTACCCAAAGCAACTAACAAATGAGATGCATATCAGGCATAAAAGGACTTGAGAGTCAACTAGTTCTAACATAAATGCTGCAAGAAACATATTCCAGCTCCAAGAAATATCAAGGGATAACGTTGGATATCTCGTTTCACAACTTTGAGATCACAGAGCTGGAGAGTTTAGCTGGTGGTTCATTGCTGCCTGGTGCAGGGATCGCCAATCACTGTTCATTGGCGGCGTAAAGGGTGTTTGAGTAGGAGGGTGCTTTTGAAGACGTAACCTTGTAGATGAGAGTCGATAAAAAGCCGGTGAAGATCCGAATGGTGGTGGCACATTAGATGTGTAGCTGGATCATCTGTTGGTGCTTCTTGATTCTGCAGGAGCGTTGCATTAATGAAGCTGAGACACATGTGGGAGTTGGGTAAACCAAAAGGGAGATTTCAAACTCCCTGATGTTGTAGAGAGCAGCATCAAGATCAGCAAGCCTGTGAAGTTAGAGATAAGATGCTTGTCAACTATAGGCCCCAAATTTCTTGCACTTTTCCTAAACGATCACAGAAGTTTCCATATTGACAGGGAATCTTGGCTGGGCCAGCTGGATCTCTAAAAACCAAGAGAACAGCTGAGACTTCGAAATAATATGAAACATCATAGAAATGGTGGACCTCAGAGATAAGACAAGAGAAAAGTGAACAAAAAGGGGGCTGAGAACAGAACCTTGCAGAACACCAGTGGAGAGCTAATGCAAGTTGGATTCCTCACAAATCTTTGACAGATAACCAATGGTATTAAGAGTGTGGAAATGGTTTCTTGAGACCTCCACCTGTTTGATAACCCCTACTTTTTAGGGAACATTTGTTTCTCTCAACTTGGTTTTGCTGAACAGTGATGGAAGTTTCCCTAAAGCATGGGTCCAAAATCGGTGAAATGAGGCATGCTGATGCTTGGAGCTGACATCCCCTGATCACGGCAATTTTACTAAACCAAAAACTCAAAAACCGACGAGCTGCAACCCTTCTCAGGAGGAATTGTTCCCCTGAATCCAGCCTAATCACTCACCAAGCCTGATGAAAGCAACCCAATATCATTTGGCAATCTGTAGGCCTTTTGCAGCAGAGAGGGTGATTGATTGAAATAAAGGGAGATGAAGCGTAATGCCGACACTGTCAGCTGTCCAATCCCCAGAAAGGATTTTATGATTGATGGCGGGCTGGAGCACTGAGAGCTCTCGCACCTTTGCACTGCACTCTCAGCACTCAGCGTGATTAGATGGAGTGTATGCGCACCGACGTGTGTGCGACTGACAGGGCGCTGAGGTTTGTGTGCACGTGTGCACACGTGGGGCTGATTACAGTGCCAAAGTGTCTGTCTGCTTGCATCTGTTAGAGTGAGCATGTGCAGGAAGGTGATAATGGTGTCTGTCTATGTGCGATTTTTGTGCGTTGCCGTTGGAAACCAGAGCGCCCGGGCCATAATGTGGGTCTAAAGGAGGGAGGAAGGCAATGAAGGACAAGTTAGGATATTGCAAAGAGGGATAGGCATGTGCATGGGGGGCAGGAAAGTGAAGGATGCTCTTGATGGAAAGGAAGAGAAATGTTTCTCAACCTCAGCCAAGGAGGGAACGTAAAGAGACGAAGACTCCATGTTGAGGTTTAGAAGATGTGAAGGAATAAAAAGGAATGAAGTGATATATTCTTGATGCATTTTTAAAAAAATGGGATATATCGGCAGATATAATGATCACATGAGATAATATATGTACCTGAAAGTCACATGGATATCATGGCTTTGTCACATGCAACCGTACAGGTATTGGCTGGTACAGGTGCTGTGGGTTTTTGGGTTGTCTGAACCCACAGAGCACGTGTCAAAGTCAAGGCCCGGGGGCCAGATCCGGCCCACCAGATCATTTTATTTTATTGTTATTAATGTTTTTAACATGCATAATATTGACAAAATATGTTTTAATGGAGTAAAATATTGAAAGTTATTTAAGGTTTAAGTTGATTTATTCTGGAGTAATATTTCTGCCTTTTTATTATTCATAATTATTTTTTAAAAGTTACAGTTTTAAAGTTTTAAAAAATTGGCATTCTGCTAGCTGTTTTGGCTATTTTGACATTTACTAAGATTTTTTAGGCTATTTTGGAGTTTGCTTGTTTTTCAGCTACATGCTAGCTGTTTTGGCTTTTTTGGAGTTAGACTAATATTTACTGGCAAACTATTTTGGGCAATTTATTCTGTTTTTTGGTTTTTAGGATATTTTTAAGTTTTGCTATTTTTTTCAGCTACATGCTAGATGTTTTAGCCAACCCAAGTTTTTTTTTTTTTTTTAGTTTTTTGGGCTAATTTTGCATTTTGCTAATGTTTTAGCTGGCTATCACCTTGAGCGTTTTCAGCTTGAGCGTTTTCAGCTATTAACTTCAGAGTTTTCAGCTATCAGTTTCAGAATCTTCAGCTATCAGCACTAGCATCTCCAAACTCTGCCTCCCATAAGCATTATTGCAGGTAATGCTATATATCTAGTTCATAATTAAGTTAAAAAGTTTTAAAAATTAAGTTTTAGATTGTTCAATAAATTTTTATCCTGTTCGGCCCGTGACCTAAGGTGTGTTTTGGATTTTGGTCCCTTGTGTGATTGAGTTTGACACCCCCTGACATAGAAGGTCATAGACAGGAGTGGCCATATACTAAAGAGCGGGTGTGTCCTGCAGTTCCCTTGAGGCTTGTGCGGTAACCTTAAGCAACATCATGACAGTGGAACGTAAGCGTGTCGAGAAGTATTTGTAAGGATAATCTAAGTTACACGCGCTTACGTCGTACAGGTGATGCTGTCGTACGGTGCCACACTCCTGTCAATAGTGAGGTGCGTGCACTGGTCCTAACTGACTGCTCGCATATGCTGCACGCTCAGAGTATATTTGGACTGGACCCAAGTGAACCTGAGGAGGATGTCCTCCTGGCTGGGCTGGAGCTTGCAGTCTCCATGCTCCTGGGCCTCCCTGCTGTCTGGCGTTGGGGCCCCTGTGGTGGTCCTGCTGGTCCTGGTCCAGGTGGCTGGCTGGATTGCCCGACGGGAGGATTCCCTCTATCTGCTATTCCGGGCGGGTAAGGGTTAGGCCCTGGCTACCACTGCAGTTTCAGTGGAGATGACCTCTTTTTGCATTCAGTCACCCACCTGGACACACGTGTCAGCTCACCTTTGCACAAGTGATAGTGTGTGACAGAATGAAGTGCTTTACATGTGTTTGTTTGGATATATGCATGTGAACTGTAGTTGTATTGTGTACATGTTGACATGATCATATGTGAAGATTTTTGGAGCCAACAGGTATGTTTGTAACACTTGAGTGTTGATGTGTGGACAGGCCCCGCCCCTTTAGACTAACATTTACACCAGGCAGTAATGATGATAATCCTCCAGCAACTTTTTGCTTAATGATAATACCCTCCTGACCACTTCTGTAATCATCTTCCAATTCCCTTGACTCCCCTTTTCCCCCTTTCTTCTGTGCCCTTAACCCCTGTCTCTGACATCCCTATCTCTTCTGTCCTCTTCTTTTTTTCCGTCTAGTCCAGCAAAAAAAAGGATACAAATATAACCAATATAAATGCTTTTCATGTACAGAAACAATTCAAAGTGCTTTACATTAAACATTAAAAGAAACAATCAAGAGAAATAGTAAAGATGTGATCAAAAAAATAAAATTAAAAGAAAATAAAACTAACTGAATTTAAAACAAGCATAGATAGACAGTGCGGACGTAAACTTTTGAATACATATTAATCAAATGCAGCTGAGAACAGGTGAGTCTTTAACCTGGATTTAAATACACTGAGTGTTTCAGCAGATCTAAGGTTTTCTGGAAGTCTGTTCCAGATCTGTGGTGCATAGAAGCTGAATGCAGCTTCTCTATGTTTAGTTCTGACTCTAGGAACTGATAAAAGACCGGATCCTGATGACCGGAGAGGTCTGGCTGGTACATACTGGGTCAGGAGGTCAGTCATGTATTTTGGTGCTAAACCATTCAAAGCTTTATAAACCAGTAACAGAACTTTAAAGTCTATCCTCTGACAGACAGGTAACCAGTGTAAAGACCTCAGAACTGGACTGATGTGGTCTACTTTCTTGGTCCTTGTGAGAACCCGAGCAGCAGAGTTCTGAATAAGCTGCAGTTTCCTGATGGATTTTTTTGGTAGTCCTGTAAAAACACTGTTACAGTAATCAAGTCGACTAAAGATGAAAGCATGCACTAGTTTCTCCAGGTCCTGCTTAGACATCAGATCTTTAATCCTTGAGATATTTTTGAGATGATAATAGGCTGATTTAGTGACTGCCTTAATGTGTTTATCAAAATTTAGGTCTGTGTCTATCACTACACCCAAGTTTCTGGCCTGGTTGGTAGTTTTTAGTTGAATAGATTGAAGCTCTGTAGTGACGTCTAACCTTTTTTCTTTAGCCCCAAAGACAATAACCTCCGTTTTGTTTTTGTTTAATTGAAGTAAGTTGTGACACATCCAGTCATTAATGTCCTCAATGCATTTACCAAGAGCCTGTACAGGGCCTCGGTCTCCTGGTGTCAGTCTAATATATATCTGTGTGTCATCTGCATAGCTATGGTAACTAATGTTGTTGTTCTTTATAACCTGGGCCAGTGGGAGCATGTAGATGTTAAATAGAAGTGGTCCCAGGATGGAGCCTTGGGGCACTCCACATGTAATTTCTGTCGGCTCACCAGTTCAGTGTTGTACCTGATGTTGATACAGACATTCATAATCGGTCAGCTAAATAAAGAGTTTGAATAAGTGAACTATCCCGATAAGGATTGTGAAGCGTAGGACTGGTAGGACTTCCATAAATGGAAGTTGCTTTGCCCCACCCTCATAATTCCTTGCCAATGACTGAAGAGATCTGTAGTCAAATGTTTTTTTCAGGCTTTAGTTGGAAACAGACACAAGTCTAAATGCAGATCAATTGCAAATTACTTGATCCAGACCAAAATAAGCACTCAGTCCGGACTTTTCCAGTCTGAATACACCCTGTTAGTAGTGGCCAACCCTGGTCCTCAAGAGCCTCAACTCTGCCTGTTTTCCAGTTCTCCCAGGACTACTTGATGCTGACAACCTAAATCTGGTGTTTTCTGTCAATCAGGATGTAGAATCACTTAAATCAGCTAATCAGCAGCTAGCTGGTCAGGGAGAACTGGAAAAACAAGCAGGGCCTTGGCTCTTGAGGACCAGGGTTGGCCAGCCTTACCCAAAGTGTTGGCTACAACCTGTCACTCCCACTGGTGCACGATCTTAGAACTTTGTGTGTCACCTGTGTGCCCATTTTTCAGCCTGTATCCATCCGTAATGGCAGTTATGACTAAGGCATTATGTAGAGCTCCATGAATGTTAAGGTGGAAGGGTAAATCTCAACTTAA
Organism: Oryzias melastigma; assembly: GCF_002922805.2. Classification (NCBI taxonomy): domain Eukaryota; kingdom Metazoa; phylum Chordata; class Actinopteri; order Beloniformes; family Adrianichthyidae; genus Oryzias; species Oryzias melastigma. Next base: position 16,543,985 of record NC_050535.1, on the reverse strand, counting down.
ACGTTTAACTTTTATAATCGAGCTGTCCGAGCCAATCTTTCTAAAGTATATCTACACTTCCTTCACTGTGCTGAACAGTTACAAGCTGCGGGGCTTAGTCTTACTTTCACAGGTACTTAAATCTTTTGCAGAGATGCTTTCCAAGGTACTAAAATTTGGCACAGCTTGAAATGATCTCAATTGAAACTAATATAATTCAACTCTTTGCCTTTAAAGCGCCAAGCTTCTTACCCAAACCCCTGTAAGCAATGAAAAAGTGCTCCTTCGTAGTGGAAAGATGTGCACTGCACAATCTGTTGATGAGTTTGCCTTGTGCTTAGGGTTTTAGGAGAGGAAGCTTTCCAAAAAAATGTTGAAGATCAGCATTGGATTGTTTTTGATTTGGGAATAAGGTTACAGAAAAATGGACAATTATCATTTTTCTGATTTGTTGGATCACTTTCAGCTTTATGTTATATAAATGTTTCTTTTTTTATTTTATTGGATGTACTGCCACAATGATGAATTGTTAAAAAAACTCTTCAATTTCATTCTAATAGAAAAAAATATTCAAATATTTCCCCAATTTTCATTTTTTTTAATGTCAGCAAAAATAAGTACAACACCTGTCATACTTTAAGCTATAAGAGCTGTGAACACAATGAAGACTACATGAATACGGCCACAAAAGAAAGCTGGTAGCTCATTGTTCGCCGCAACGCCACAAGTTCTGCCTCGCATTCTTGCTGCGACGCAAAGTTAATTTGGTTTTGGCTCGGAACCAGACAAAACGGACCACACTCAGCTACGGCCTCCTGATTTATTAAGAGAGCCGGAATATTTCAAAGAGCTGCGTCTGCCGGGAAACGTCTACCTGGTTTCCACACTCCAGGCAGATATATGATACAACAAACTTGCATACGAATCCAATTTTAGATCATTTATTTCCTCAAAGAGATCTCTTTTACCAAAAACACCAATTACTCAACACACACACTCGGATGCTTTCTACGCAGACACACACACATGCACACGCCACAACCACCAATAATGTGGTTGATTTCATTCGGCTCCCATGTGGTTGTTCGGAGAGAGGGAGAGGCCAGTATCTGCTTACCATTCTGTGTGTGTATGTGTGTGTTAATGTGTTTGTGCACTCTTAATGTTTCTCGACCCGCTGGGCATCCATCTGTGGGTTTATCTGGTGTGATTTCCACTCACAATTCTTTTTTTTTTTTCCCCTCACACACTTGCGAACTCCGCTCGACACACACTGCATTTACCGACACCACTTGGCTCACCAGCAAACAAAAAAAGCACAGACATTTAACATGCAGACACTTAACACACACCCAAAACAAGCCCCTGGGTACGATTGAGGTTCCTCCCGATACTTCAACTTTATCATCTAGCTGTCCAGCCTATTAGAACACACACACAAACACACACATTATTCCCATAAAAGCATTGCCTGTATAGATCGGCCATTAAGATATAAGAGTGTACGAATGGAAAATCATTGTTGGGCTGATAATTCATTTACAGACTGACTGAGGAAGCATGCTGCTGCGCGAGCGTGCGCCTCTCAAATAGTGACACAGAAACTGTTTACGAGAGGGAGGGAAAGATAAAGGTGCGGGAAGAGAGGAAGAGAAAGAAGGAAAGGCAGATAATGGAAAATAGATGGTTGAAAGCTGAAGGAACGAAGGAGAGAGGGATGGATTAGGAAGAACAAAGGAAATCGCTAAAGTAACGAGAGAGGAAGGATCAAGGAGGAGAGCTGGGTAAGAGGAGATGCAGAAGATGGGAGGGGGGCTGATGTTGTTAGGTAAAGAAAAAGCAGCGAGCGTTTGAACAAATCGTATTAGTCCACACATCTGTTTGAAGCATCTTTGAATATTCAGCTCCCAGAAAATTATTATAAAACCACAGGGTGTAACCATCTGTCAACACAAACTGCTTTGAAATCTGTCAGAATTGTTCATATAATACTTAAAAAGTAAATTAAATGTACGTAAATGCCGCCCATTCCTGTGTCAAAGTCAAGGCCCGCTAGGTGATTATATCCAGCCTGCCAAATTTTTGTTATTAGCGGCCCGATGTTATCTTGCGGTGGTAACATTTCGCAACACATTGTAATTCCCAAGTCGTCACGTATTGACGTTTGCTTAAGGACTTCTCCACGTCAAAAACTGACCCCAACTCGTCGTTTTTTGACATGCTGACTGTTCCAATCAAATCAGGAGCCGCAAACATCAACTGGACCAGTACCGGGATGTGGACCGAATCGGTATCATAATCCTTTGCCCCCTGGATTAGCATCCCTCCCAGAGGAGGTTCTTCTAATCCTAACCATGTCCAGAACCCCTAAACTTAACCCTGGGGGGTGGGCCCTAAACCTAACCAACTCCCCCCCAGGGGACAGCTGACATGAACCCAAATTGCATCGCCCCTCTTTAAATTGAAAGTTATTTGATTTACTTAATTCTTTTCAATTACCTTCCTGGGTCGGGGTGGTCCTGGGGCCCTGTCCCTGGTGAGGCTGTATGGAGTGTGTGTTTACCCCGCCCTCTGATGGAGGGTAGGGTCCGAATGTTTGTCCTCCTTACCCTAACTTGAACCCAGTACCGGATGCAGTTCCGGACACAGTATCAGAGGCGGACCAGGCTAGGTTTAGGTCAGTGGTCCCCAACCTTTTTGTGGCTGCAGACCGGTCGACCCATGAGAATTTTACCATGGCCCGGGAGGGGTGTTAAAAACTTAATTTGCAACTTAACATTTGTAAAGGAAGGTTCCACATGCAACTTTTCTTGTGTTACACGCCGCCAGACTGCTTTTAGCACTCAAGCTAATCAAGAGAATCCGGTCGATTTTCAAGATAAAAGATTTACGTCTCATAAAAAAAAAAAAAAAAAAATGTGTATAATTTATTAGTTCTTCCATGGCAAGGGATCCACGGACCAGCACCGGTCTGCGGCCCTGTGGTTGGGGTTTAGGGTGCCGGGTTAGGGTACCAGTACTGGCCACGCCCAAATGTTTGATAAAAACTAACTTTTTTTCAAGTTTTAAAAATGTAGTTTTAGTGTGTTCAATAAATGTTTATCTTGTTTTGGATTTTGAGTTTAACATCCCTCCCATAGAGTGTTCCAACTGCCGTATTTTCTGGAGTATAAGTCGCACCGGAGTTTAAGTCGCAAGAGCAAAAAATGTCTAATCAACAAGAAGAAAAATATATAAATGTATAAGTCGCTCTGGAGTATAAGTCGCACTTTTAGGAGAAAAGTCTGACATTTCAGAACAAATCCCCCTAGCATTGCAAAAAAAACAAAGAAAGAAATACAAGAATAGTAATCTTTGATCAAATAAGTTTAAGAAGAAAACAATCAGATTCTCTTCCATGTTTGTTTTGGACAACACTTCTTCTGCTGCTGTCAGTAGCAAACACTTCGGATGCAGCGCTTTCTAGGGGTTGTTAGCGGAAACTGCAGCTAAAAGAAAACTGGTGTTTACTGGGAAAATAACAAATATATAAGCCTTTTGAAGTCGCATACAAGTCGCCAGTGTTGGGACTAACGCCGTTTAAGTATAACGGCGTTACTAACGGCGTTATAAATCAAGTAATTTAGTAATCTAACTAATTACTTTCATCCTCGCTGTAACGCCGTTATAGTTACTTCGTGTAAATCGCGGCGCGTTACTTCAAAGTTTGATGATCTTGCTGGAGCTGGGCGCTTCGCACCCGAAAGTTGCTTGTGTTGCGCGCCCCAAGTTGCATCAAGATACATGAGAAAATCCGGTTTCTTTTCAAAATATAACCAGTTTTTCACAATAAAATGCCACGATTGACAAATGTGATCATGTTTTTGTGTCTAAACAGGCGGTAGACACGGATATAAACATACAATCACAACACAAACGTGCGCGCGCGAGCACAGAGACACACAAAACAGACAGGCACGCACACTTTTTTTTCTTTTTTCACAGACACGTACACACGCAGATCAACGTGGATAGACTCCGGTGCGGAGTGAGGAGTTTCGGGAGTTAATAAAACGACAACAGAGAGACAGAGAGTAGCTCATCTTAGCAGAAACGGGGTAATATTTATAAAACACACAACACAGACAGACACGAGCGCGCACAGATCAACGCAGTGAGCAGACTCCGGAGCGAGTGGGCGGGGCTGCGGGATTTTGGGAGAGAAAAAAGAGATGCAGAGAGCTGCTCCTCTTAGCAGAAATATGGGTTAATAATTGTAGTTTATTAATTTTTTATTGTTTTGCACTTTCAGTTTTTTAAGCCATTTTGTTTAATTATAGTTGTAGGTAAGATACTTGAAGTATGTTAATAGTTGAAACGTTTACCTTTTTTGTGTGAAGTTACATTTTTTATATACCACTTGTTGCAGTGTTTTGTGTGATAATTCTGACAAATAAATATTGAAAATTCTTTCCCTAAACCCTCTCTCATGTGTATCCTAAACTTAGACAATATGACTCCATTGGAAAACTATACCAGTATACTATTGTCAGTTATCATCTATTATTGAATGTAAATTATTTTTTTATTTGTAACGCAGGAAAAAATACAAAATATTACCATATTTCAAGAGTAATTTAAAACGAGTTACTTTTCCAAGTAACTAATTACTTTGAAGATGCAGTAATTGAGTTACTAACTCAATTACTTTTTGGGAGAAGTAACTAGTAACTATAACTAATTACTTTTTTGAAGTGAGATGCCCAACACTGCAAGTCGCTCTTGAGTATACGTCGCTCCCCTGGGTAAACTATGAAAAAAACTGCGACTTATACTCCGGAAAATACGGTATATCTGACTTTTTTGGACTGTGTGATATTTTGGATTGGGCTTTAAACTTTTTATTCCTCCTTCTTTCCACTAAAGTTACTGTCTTTGCTGAGATTGGAAAAGACAGTCAAATGGAGGAAAAGTTTTCAAAAGTTGATTACCCGGACAAGCCCCCAATACAGATGTTGGTCGAGTCTGCAAAGTTTGATTCAAACAGTAAAGCGCAGATAAGATCAGAGCAAAAGGGGTCCAGAGGTGGAGGGAAACAAAGAGACGCAAGAGAAGCAGGAAAAGAGGGAAATGATGTGTATAATATTAATGATAATCAGTTGATCATTCATTGTAAATGACTATAAAGAGCCAGCGCTGCAACCAGCGATTATCGCTAATGACACATTCAACAAGGTATCAGCGCACAGTCCAGTGCACACACTGTACGCACGTGTTCTTGTCTGAGGGAGGCTAATCATACCTGATTGATATTCAGAGAAAGAGAGTGTCCCCCATCTGTGTGTGAGTCTGCCTGCATTTGTGTTGTTGTTTTTGCAGCTTGTATACTTCTGATCTTTGTGCATGTGAATGCATTAACATTTAGATGTCATCGCTATAAATAACCCTGATGCTCTTTGGGCTTTAGGATGTGGGTCATGCCAAAGGTGGAGGTTAAACTCAAAGATTCTTTGACAGCAACGTTTGGTTGGTTGGATTTGAAGCATGACTCAGCACTTCAACAGTGATTTATTAATGCACTATATTATTTCACTTACCTAATACTTGAGTCTGTGTATAGTTTAAAATGAGCAAATACTGTTTTTTATTTCAGGAGCCATTGAATCGCCTTTTAAATTTGGCTTGACAACAAGTCAAATTGCTTATTTAGGCATAAATAAGCTGTGTCTGTTCATATTGTTTGTATATTGCTCATATTAAAAATACATTTCAGTTCACTTAACGTACAACATGTTGTGATTTCATTATAAGAGTGAAGTTAGAAATAATCATCTTGTGAAATGAAACTTGGAGTTGATCCTCTTTTCTTGTCTATTATAGCATCTAGGAATTTTGTTTAAGACATACACTCTTCATATTTACAGAAATTATACTGTTTTTTTTTTTATTTGTGACATGACCGTTTTCTAATCAGAATGTACAAAGTTTTGCTTAAGTTTAAAGTATATTTACTTGGATAAAATCAAGTTTTTCTTTACAGTTCACTAGCATGCTACAGTGTAGCTCTCTAGCTTGTTACAAAAGAGCTCACTAGCATGCTACAGAGGTGCTCACTAGCATGCTACAGAGGTGCTTACTAGCATGCTACAGTGGAGCTCACTAACTCACTAAAGCGGAGCTCGCCAGCACGCTACGATGTCCACCGAGTAGCTGGCTAGCGTAGCAAGCTAACCCACCTAAGTCAACGTGGGCAAACACACGGGCCACCACAGAAACTGCGGACAAATCCACATTTTCTGCCCAC
>NC_050535.1:16521531-16537647 GCF_002922805.2 Oryzias melastigma | reverse complement strand
ACCGTGACACGATCCGAACCGTGAGTTTTGTGATCCGCAACACCCCTAAACCATATGGGGCCCACTTGGCCTTGCTGGCTGGGATGTTACTTAAAAAAATAAATTCAGAGAAAAGTAATGACATTTTTGTTCTCTTTTTTAGGAAAATAACTGAAAATATACTTTATCGTGGTATATTGTGATTTATATTGTTATTGAGATATCAAATAATACATTTTTTTCCATATTACCCAGCACTACTTGTTACTGTTATTTAAAAGGAGTCTGTTACTTCACAATAAGTATATAAGTACATTCTTAAGTACATTCTGCAAAAATGTTAAAAACGTATTTACTGATAGATGTAGCCCTGTCTTGAATATTTACCTAACTGTATTTATATTCATCTGCAACACTAGAGAAAAAAAGTCTCTTTCTCAGGATTTTGTTCTTTAAACTCCTTTTACTGATGGTTTTGTAACCTTAACATTTCACTGCATCTGTTGGGATCTTCTTGTTGGTCACAGAGTTCAGACTGTAATCATGTTCTTGTGATTTAGCATTAATTATTACTGCCATGTTCATCATTTATAAGATGGACCTTGACTTGATCTGGTGGTTCAGGAAAAAAAAAGTTTTAATTATATATTGTACATTTGTCCCTTTTAACATTTTTCCACACTTGAACATTGCTTTATACTTACAGAATTGTAGTATTATGAATAATTATATCTTATTCTCTTTCCGGGATAAAGGGTGGCATGCCTCAAAAATACTGGCTACACACATTTATGCATCTGCTGTCAAAAATATTCATCACTTGTTCTATAGGAATCAAGGTCTATTTCATCAAGACTGACATAAGAGAGGTGTTTATTTCCAGACGGCTGATTATGCTGTTTGTTTTTCAGCGTTCTCTCCTTTCTGTGATTGCAAAGCAACATTTTTTTTCCCTTTTCGGCTTCATCTCTTCAGTTATTATATCTCAGCCATTAATTTCATAATGGTACGTATTAGTGAGTTTTTTTCTTTTTTTTTTCAAAAAGAAAATTAAAAGACTTTTTCTTTTTCTTCAAATTCGTCTTCTGGTGTTGTGTCTTGTCTCTAGGGCCCCATTATGCTACCTTTGCTTGAATGGCCTGGTCTCAGTCTGATGGCTGCTGACTGCTGATGATGGATGAGTTCAAGGAGAAGCAGGAGATGCTCCTGTGTTGTCTTCCCACACTATTTTTCCTTCTTCTAAATCAGCAAAAAAAAAAAAAAAAATACTCTAAAATCATAAGCAGAGCAAATTGGACGTGATGCCTCTTTAACTTTGACTCAATGTTTCAATTATTTCAGCTGGAGGTGAAGAAGAGGTTCTAGTGAGAGATTGAGATGATCGGGGGTATCCCCTAGAGCAGAGATGGGCAAACTTTTGGAGTCATGGGTCACAACGGCCCAAAAGATTTCCCAGAAGGGCTGAACCATGAGCGGATGCGTGGCGTGTGTTGTTAGCTACCTCCTTAACCCCTACATCGCTAGTATACAAACCACTTCTGCTCCAAAATTACTCACATTTAGCATCTACTTAAAAGCAAAAACATAAGTGATATTTTTTTTTCATTGCTGAAAATAAATTCAGGCATCAAGGGGTTAAGAAGAATATAACATGGAATCTGGACAAAAATATGCTTTAACTATGATTAATATATATTTTTAAATGGAGCATTTGAATGATCAAAATATGACTTTTGACTCAGAAAACACACGTGAACCTCAGAAAAACATCACATTTTCAGACATGCAAAATAGTTCAAACAAAGGTCATTTTTTTAGGCAGGGAGACACCATAATTAAACGGTTCAACGGGCTGCATATGGCCCCCGGGCCGTAGTTTGCCCGCACCTGCCCTTGAGGGTAGAAAGAGGTGATTGGGGCAGACTTTAACCGACATGTGGGTGAGAGGTGGCGGTAGAGTTTCTGACTGGACTTGATAAGAAGTGTGTTGGTTCCCATTTTTAAAGGCCTTGTGCAGTGGCACATTTTTTTTTCAAATTTAGAAAGTCAATGGAACTTGGAAAACGAATCTGATAAAAATATTCACTTAAAAGGATCCAGCGCGATTTTATTGATCATTTTATGGTCGTGCACAGCTTTAAATTTGGGTGATAGGTGGTGATGGGCGGAGGCTGCGCGTGACGTCACCTCAGGGATCCCAGAGTGTAAACAACAATGGCGGACGGTTTGAAATCTGGTTTATTTACAAAATAGAACCAATTTTTCACGAAAAAAAACACAGCGATTAACAAATGCGATGATGTTTTTGTATCTCAACAGACTGTAGAGATGAAAATAAACATATAGTCACAATACATTAAAAAAAAACTTCAGCAGCACTTCCACAGCAGAGTCACTAGCTTCAGCAGCAGAGTCACTAGCTTCCGTAGCAGAGTCACTAGCTTCCGCAGCACTTCCGTAGCAGAGTCACTAGCTTCAGCAGCACTTCCGTAGCAGAGTCACTAGCTTCCGTAGCAGAGTCACTAGCTTCCGCAGCACTTCCATGGCAGAGTCACTAGCTTCAGCAGCACTTCCATGGCAGAGTCACTAGCTTCAGCAGCACTTCCATGGCAGAGTCACTAGCTTCAGCAGCACTTCCGTAGCAGAGTCACTAGCTTCCGCTATAAATATTGGACTAAAGCAGCCAATGATAAATAAGGTGCTCCAAACTTTTCTAGACTAAGAACAAAAAAGTGTGAAGAAGAAGCAGACAAAAGCATAAAAAGTCATAGGGGTGGTGATGATTAAATTCCTATGATTTGATGGGAAAAAAAAAAAAAAACTGCACAGGTGCCGAGGCTTATTTTGGCAAATTGGTAGAAAAAACTGCTTTTTGCCCGTGGCTCTGCCAGTTACTCATCATGCTTCTAAGCAGTCTCTCTAGAGCTGTAGTATAAAGATGAGTGACCATAATAACAGCATGTGAGTGCTTCTCTCTAAGCACAGCTTTCATTAACACTCTGCCATCTTGATTCACCGTGGTAGTTCCACATGAAGCATCTGGGTACTTAGTCAGTGTTACTAAGTTTGCCTCTGTCCTTCTCTTGGCCACCGTGAAAGTGTGATGTATATGAAGTGGCATTATGACAGGCTAACAGGAGATGAATCAAACATGCATTATCTGGACTTGGATCTACGAACATGACAAGAAATCCCAAGATTTTAAAAACCAGTGAGTACAGTATAATTGTTCAGGCATTGCCTAAATGTTAACTACAGACTTGCTTTTTTAAAATGGCTTTCAACCTTATTTTCTTTTACTGTATTTTGCGCTCTATAGAATAGGGGTGTACAAAAATATTGATTCAGTAAAATATCACTATACTTCTTTTGGTGATACTTGTATCGATTTAAAATACTGCCAAGATGTATTTAATCTTCAAGGGTTTTTTTCTATGCTGAAAAATATTTTGTTGTGAATATCAAAAAAAGTTTAGTGTTAATAAAGTATTTCTTAAATTACCAAAATAAAAGCACTATGTAGATATGCTAAAGTTGTTAAAAGCAACTTGTAAATTAGGTACAGTTGCAGAGCTCATTGTTCTAATTATTAAATGAAATATATATTACATTTATGTGTGAAAGTTGTGTTAATATTCCAATAATGTTTTTATCTGAGTCATTATTTAAAAAAAAAAAAGTAAAATTTTGTCTCTTGCGCTGTATTTGTATATATCACGATATGTATTGTATCCGGACATGTATTGCGATACATATTGTATCGCCAGACTCTTGCTAATACACACCCCTACTATAGGCCACACTAAATTATATTGAATTGTTTATATTTAATCATATGTGCATTTAGAGGTGCACAGAACTATAAGGCCCATTAAGCAAGTCAAAAGAGTCAGGGATAAATCTTTTAGTAGCTGCATTTCCATTATAAATATGCACAAAACTATCAAAATTTTAGAAATATCGAATAAACACAATTTTGCATTCACACTGTTTCCATTAAATCCTAATTGTACAAATAAACACAAACCAACTAACGGCAAAAAGAAAAACCTGAATTAGCCAAAAAAGCTAGCATGTAGCTGAAATATTAGCTTAACTCCAAAATAGCCTAAAAAATCTTAGTAAATGCCAAAATAGTCCAAAAAGCTAGCAGAATGACAATTTTAAAAGTTTAAACTGTAACTTTTAAACATAATTATTAATAATAAAAACAGGCAGGAATATTATTCCAGAATAAATCAACTTAAACCTTAAATGGCTTTCAATACTTTACTCTCCATAAAAATATATTTTTTCAAAATTTTACAAGTTAGAAATAAGCACAAGATAACATAGGGCCAGTAATAACAATAAAATAAAATGAGGGCCGGATAGAATTACCCGGAGGGCCGGATCCGGCCCCCGGGCCTTAACTTTGACACATGTGCTTTAGAGAGTCACGAGGATTTTAAACTGTCTGACAGACGCACCACAGTCTGTGAGGCTGAAGGTTATGTGGGTTTGAGTGGGTGGTCAGCAGCACATTAGCACCTCGGGGAAATGCACTTTTCCCATTTCTATTCACCTTGAATAATCAAGAATTTCTCAAAAAAAAAAAAAAAAAAAACCTCAGAGAGTGCTATCATCTCTGAAAAATACTTCAGTCTGCTGTTCTGGAGTGGTTTATCACTGATGGGCAGGAGGATGGGAGGAGGAAACCGATCACTTTGTGGAATAGTGAGAGAAAATGTCCACTTCATGATAAAGAACATGGAGGATTTTGGATGCAAGACGGCGCGTTTACTTCCAAGTACCTCAATCATCCATGTTTATTAAAAATTTAGCCTAACTCAAGTATTTCACTCGCCCAAGTAAAATCATTGAAGAGATATCTGAAGGAAATATATTTTAATTTGATTTATAAAGATTTAATAATATAGACAGAGTAAAGTTTTATTGGCTTTTTTCTCCTTAAAAACTTTTAAATAATGAAATCATTTAGAGTGGAACAAACATTTCTTAGCAGACACCAAATTACTTTTTATATTGGTTCCTAATTTAGTTTCAAAAAAAGTGACCAAAACAATCTGCTCCCTGTAATTACACACATTTGCTGAGCTCCTTTACATACTTTTAAGTATAAAAAACTATTTTCCATCACTTTCTTCTTGTTGGGGAGAAATTAGTTTTAGAAATGATTTTTTCCCTTCGTTGTATGCAAAGCACAGATGGAAGTGTAGTTGTTAACACGTCGTTGTATTTGTGGTGTGTTGGTGAGAATCCAGCATCCTGGACTTTAAATCTGGCTTTTTCTTTTTCTGTAAGTGCCTCAGCAATGCTTGTTGGAGAGATTTGTTCTCTTCTGGGCTCCACACCACCTGCAGCTCATAATTCCTCCTGTGTCCTCTGCATCTTTGCTGGAAGCAATAAAACAAATTTAGCTGCAAAAACTGAACTTAAAGCATATTTTTATTTAAAGTCGTTTGCTTGACTTGAGTTTCCAAACCATTTCTGAAACTATGAAGACATGTGACTCACTAGCTCAGGAGACTGCAACCTTTGACACTAAAACAGCCATTTGGTCCAGTTTCTTACTGACCAAAACCCAACTAGAGCCACACAGTCCCTCTTACTGGTTTGGAATAAAACAATTAGTGGAAATTAAGCCTTTATTTATAAATATTGCTTTAAAATGTTCATGCAACTATATTATACAATAATTAAATTACAACAACTTTGATATATTTTACTTTAGACTGCAGCACCTATAAGTTCCTTTCAAAATAAGATATATCCTGTGTCAAATAACTAAATAATCTTTTATTTTGCAAAGCTTTTGGCACTTTCTTTAAAGCCAAAGAGGCTTTGGAGCCTCAGGCTGCAGACCCCTTTAACACTTTAAGACCCTTCTGGGTTGATTTATCATTTACCACAATCCTGTAGGAGCTACACATCCTTTAAAAAAATAAGATTTTGTATTTATGTTATTGTTATTTTTATTTTTATGAGAAATATAAATACACAAGTATATTTTTTTGCATAAATAAAACAAACTTAAAGAGAAAATAGATTTTTTTTCCCCCAAATATGAAACAGTTTATAACTTTTAATGGACTCTATGCACGGAGCTGTGTGACGTATTTCCGGTTTCGAATAAGACCGCTTACTCTCTAACTATATGTGTGGACTTGGCAAATCTCTGTGTTCTTTCCCTGGTATTAGTTTATTTTCATTATTTCTTACATTGTATGTTAATTTATAATTATATGTATACACAATGACATCGAAAAAATACGACAAATACAATTTAAATCCTCTTTGCATTTTATTTCGGGGTATTTTACTAGAAAAACAAACAATGTGCCTAACATAATTTATAGTGATGTTGTTAACTCCAAAAGACATCTTTTAAAGTCCAAATACTCCACTATTTCCACATAAACAACAGCCCACGGCTCCAACCGGAAATGACTGAGCATTCATATACTGAATGCGGAAGTAGGTCGTGCATATAGCCGATAGAGGTTCACTAGACTGTCTTTCAAAATAAAAGACTTCCTGTGTCACAAAGAATCCTCTCGATGGAGCTAATCTAGTGGTAGGTAGTGTAATGTCAGCAGTAATTAAAAAAAAAAAAAAATCCTAAACGTTTGTGTTGTTTCTTAGCTAAAAATGAATAAATCTAACCTTCTAAAATTAAAACAGAACTAATCAATTGTATTTTTAGAACCATGAGGCACATGTAAAACACTGGAATTTGTTAAAATGTTTAGTTCTTGATTATCGAGAGTTATTTATATATTAAGTTATTTTACCTTTTTTTAACTGTACAGTGACTTTTTTGAACTAAAAGCTTTGTAATTGTCTTTAACCAGAGAGCCACAGTGGAGGGGTAGGAGGGCCTCTGGAGCTGCAGGATGCAGAGCCCTGACCTAGCTGGTCAAAATTTGACCTGGTTTAGCTTTCAATGTGAGTTTAATGATGTTTTGTACCTAGAGCCCAAAATTTTGAATGAAAACTACACGTTAGGAATAATGCCCGATAAAGTCCGTTATAAGAGATTAACACATGATGCGGAGGCCTGAACTATCCAACGGTTGCTTCTGCGAAGTGCTTAAATCTCTCATAGCGCACACTTTGAAGGGCATTAAGCCTGGTTCATACTGGACGCAGAAGCACTGCGAAGTGGCGCGGAACGGAATCGGTTTCCATTTGACTTCCTTGTTACCCTGTTCGGACCACTCCGGTCGACGTGAACATAGTTTGAGAGTAGCTTCTAATTTCTACAGAAAAATTTATATTTCTGGCTGGTATTGCTTCTGCTTTAACGTCCCATGTATTAAAATTCAAAATAAAATGCTTTTATATATTAAAAATTTGTATCTTTAAATTGTGAATGGAAAAAACTGGGTAGAAGTTAGGGTGAAGACATCTGGCTGTAACGGTAACAAAAGTGGGAGTCTGTGTTTGTTGTAGGCAGTCTGAGTAAAGCTGAGTGACGAGAGGAATTATGGGTATTACGAATATGATTGAATGGTTGTGATGACGATAAGTGAGCTGGGATTGGAGGAGGGAAATTGGAGATTTAATAGAGAGATTTTCGCATGTGATAGTCACTGTCATTCCATCACCGCTCTTCCTCCGCCTGGCTCCTCGCTTTGCCTCAGTCCCTCCTCTGCAGCCTTTTTCTTTCTCATCTCTTTCATCTTTTTTCCGTTCGCTGGGCTCGGCCCGTCTTCACTACTGTCCTTTCTGTTCTCTGAGAGGAGCCTAAGTAGTCACAAATAGTCCCTAATAGCCTCCAATGGAGATGAATTGATCCTCTTATGAACCGAATCGATAGGGGATTGCTTTTGCTGCACACTGTGGGATCTTGTGCAGGCAGCTTTAATTAAGTTAATAGTAAGCCAGCATTGCTGGAGTTTTATTGCAAGTAAATGATGATTATAGAAACAGAAAAATAACATAAAGTTTCAGTTGGAAAGCCCGGGAGGCAAAAGGGCGCATATTCACTTCTGATTTCTTTGGATGCTGCTGCCCAGCCATGACTCTCTCTGTGTGACTCATAAAGCCTGTCTGGGTGTTTTTATATATGTGTGTGTGTATATATATATACATATATAAAATATATATATATATATATATATATTATATTTATATACATATATATATATGTATTATATATGTGTATTATATGTGTATATATATATATATATATATATATATATATATATATTAGCCTCTCTATTCCCTCTCTCCATCCCTCTTTTACTTCATGTTTTTCTTGGTTTCATCCCGTCCAATCTGACCCACATGATCCCCGTCTTCATCCCTCCATTTCCTCCTCGTCATCAATTACGCCGGTGAATCTGATCTCATAAAGGTGAAAACTTCTTAGCCAAAGAACAACGGAGGGGAGGATGAAAGCAAGAGAAGAGAGGGTCAGACGAAAGTACCAAGGACACAAAAAAAGGTAAAGGTGAGATCCAAAGACATGGAAATGGAGACAGAAGAGGCATAAGGAAAAGAGGAAGATGGCAAATTGAGTTAAAAAATGAATAAGGCAGATCAGGTAATTTGCTGGTTTGTGTCAAAACATATCTGGTAACAGATGAATGCATATTAAATATGCAAAAGATGAGGGGAAGTAGAATAGATGATCTTGGGAGAAAATGAGGGTTTGGATGGATTATCCAAGGATATCTAGGCACCAATTCATTTCTTTTACTTAATAACTTTATCTCTTCGTCTTTCCTATCATCTTAATTTTTTATACATTCTCATTCCACGCCTTTACAGTATGTCTCAATCTTTGAGTTTATTTTCTGGTCTGCTCGAGATAAAAGAGGCTCTGCGGTGTCTCCTAATGGTCACACAGTGGCTCACCGTATGGAGCAATGGAAGGTCTTTGATAAACTTCAATGGTTTATCATCATACAGAACAGAATCTTTTCCCAAAGCCCATGAAGGCACTCTCTGCTGTCCCTTTCATCAGCTGCTAGTCTGTACGTCTCAGTTCATCAGTGGCTCCATCTCTGTGTTGCCTTTAGAGAGTGTTTAAGAGTGAAACAAATGTACAAACATTTCACATATTGGTTTGTAGGTACATAAAACACAAGAAAGTATTGAAGATATTGGTTTAGAGTTCTAAAAAAAGCATATTGTATGAATAAAATGTCACATCAATAGGCTTGTACTTCAAAGAAAAGCCAGTTTATTGGGTCTTTACCACAAATGTAACCACATGCATACACAGAACATAGAAAATGACACTGAAAATAGGACTTTTTGCCTTTTAATGGTGATTCTTGACAGGATTTTCTCATAAAAAGTTGAATTTGGGAAGTACACATGATAAAAAATGTCAAGATTTGTTCTATTAACAATAGTAAATACTGATTTGTATTTGTTCGTCAATTTTCCACATTTCTGAGATGATAAAAGCAGTTTTTTATCATCTGTTTTGAGTGACCTTCCAGGGACATAGACCTGTCAAACACCCCGAGGTTTCTGAGACTCGACTGGACAGAAGAGCTTGGAAACCCAAGGTGTTGTCTGAGAATGAATTTTATTTTCTGGGGGAAAAAAAAAAACAATGTCTCGGTTTTCTGGGTGTTCAAGACTAAATGATTATTATTACACAACCATATTTTAATGCTCGTTAAACAATTCAACAAATTTTGTAGTTTGTAATAATCATTTTCTGGAAAAGCTGGATATCGTCTGCATATAAATGATGTGAAATGTGCCTGAATTGATTAATATGCTTCCCAAGAGGAATCATACATAAAATGAATAAAATAGGTCCAAGTACAGAACCCTGGGGAACTCCACAAGACCTTTTTTCTATTGCAGAGCTTGAGAAACCAACAGTCACATTAAAAGTTCTTCCACTAAGGTATGAAATAAACCAATTTAAAACTGACCCAGAGAGACAGGAGTCATTCTGAAGACCTTCAATTAAAATATTGTGGTCTACTGCTGTGTCAACAGTAGATAAAAACAGACAAAAACAGAAGCACAGCAACAAAAGCCGAAGCACAACGACAAAAGAAAAAGCGCGATGACAAACAACGAAGCACGACGACAAAAGCCGAAGCACAACAACAAAAGACAAACCACGATGACAAAAGCCGAAGCATGACAATAAAAGCCGAAGCATGAAAACAAAAGACAAACACAACGACAAAAGCCGAAGCACAATGACAAAAGAAAAAGCACGATGACAAAAGCCAAAGCATGACAACAAAAGCCGAAGCATGACGACAAAAGCCGAAGCACAACAGCAAAAGACAAACCATGACGACAAAAGCCGAAGCATGACGACAAAAGCCGAAGCACAACAGCAAAAGACAAACCACGATGACAAAAGCCGAAGCATGACGACAAAAGCCGAAGCATGACGACAAAAGCCAAAGCATCACAACAAAAGCCGACTTTGAATTTTGTCGTTGTGTTGTAGCTTTTGCATTCATGTGAGCTGTGCTGGCCACCGTATGTCTGCCATAATGAAAAAAAAAAAATCAAAAGAAGAAAACACTCATTTTTAAAATAAATTCCAAACAATTTAGTCAAAGCAAACACTCATTTTTCTTGTTGGTTTTCCAATGAAGGCCTGGAGTGCAGCAGTAACCTGAATGCGAGCGCACCAGTGTCCAAACAGGCAGCGCGAG
Source organism: Oryzias melastigma (assembly GCF_002922805.2). NCBI lineage: Eukaryota > Metazoa > Chordata > Actinopteri > Beloniformes > Adrianichthyidae > Oryzias > Oryzias melastigma. The sequence goes on along the minus strand of NC_050535.1, from coordinate 16,527,016 downwards.
CATCAAATGAAACATCTCTCTGCAGCTTCAGAGCCTGTCGCAGCAGATCCCACAGGAGCCGGCACGGCAGCTTAAAGCTCCACCCGTACGCCGCCGAATCTTTCATCAGGCTCCTTCCAAATACTATATCTGCTAACATATCTGCTTCTGTGCTCTGAGCACACCTACCATATCTGTCCCTGCAGAGGCAAAGTTGTTGAAAAGCCAGGGAGATTTAAGACCTTCTGAGGAGGTTCTTCTGCCGTTTGATGGGTGCAAGGGATGCTGGGAGTGGGGAGCGTGTGCATGTTTTGGTCTTTTGTCTGTGGAGAGGACAGAATTTCAAAGAACACTTCAAGACAGCTGATGTTGTTCTGTTGTAATAATTTCACATGAAAAGGCGATTGCAGGACAAAAGAACAGATGGCCTGGAATTAAACCTGGATTTTTACTGGTTCCTATACTAACCCGGGTCAAGGAAAACAAACCCACAAACAATCAATGCTTAGCTTGACTGATTTCATTCAAGTGTGGTTAGTTCTTTGCCTTGAAACTCCCCTAAACATGCTTTTGTGCCACTTATTGAGCGTGTTTTTAAAGGGGGGGTGTCTGTGTGCAGCAGCTGGGGTGAAGAGTGTTTATATTATTGGCAGTGAAAGAGGGCCCCCAAGGGCCTGGTGGGGCCTCTGACTTCCTATAATGGCTCATGTATGGGTGTGTGTGCACGCTTGTAAGGGAGGTATACAATTGCAGCGGTATGTAATTGTCACACTTCTCCGTTCCACAATGACGGAAATTTACAGGGGAGGAAAAAAAAACTAAGAGAGTGGAACAAAGGAGTCCCCGTCCGTCCGACACAAACACTCACTAACACATTGTGGTGCCAGCTGAGCCCAGTGTGTCCAATAACAGCAGGTGCTGTCAAGTGCGAGCATCCCAGACCTGCCCTGACATGGAAGCACACACAGTAAAGGGTGGAAGGGCATATATCACTCCCCTCGCCCGTTCGTTCGTCCTTTTCTGCTTCGTTTTCCAATTCTCACCTAAAATTTGTTGGGGTTTTTTTTGTCAAGATGTCTTTTTTGTGTGTATCTGACTCTGCGCTGCCATATGGCCTCACATCGGGGCATCATAAACTCATCCATGCAGGATTTTTTTCTGTCTGGGTGTGAAAAGAGCGTGGGGATGAAAATTGGACCTTTGAAATATAGACTACTGACTCTTTAACACTTCTAGCTGAGAGCATGCAGCAGCAACAACAAAAGTAACTTTAAAATTTTCTTATTTCTACTTCTTCTCTTAAACCATTCCTTTCTTTCTGTCCTGCTTGCACTCAATGTGTCTGCGTATTAGTATATTTAGCAGCACTGCATTAAATGCTGCACCGACTTCATTAACTATCTCAGCATGAGGCTCCAGTGATTGAATGATAATAAGCTCAAACACACATTCGGTCCTGCGAGCTCAACAGCAGTGTGTGTGTAACTAATTGCAGGTTACTTCATTATGATAAAGTGTTTGTGAGTTATGACAAATTCAGATTAATAGTCTCCACAGACCCTTTCAAGAGTTAATTACCGTGGTGGGAAGAGTTTTAAAGAAAAAAGGCTCATTTTAAAGAAAGGATAGTTTAAGAGAACTCAAGAAAAACTAGAAAAGTACTTGCTAGAGTGAAGGTTTTTTTGCTGAATGAGTCACTGAAGATGCTGAAGCTTTTTGCTGAAAATGATGACACAATTTACTTAAATTTTTAAAGTGCTAAAACTGCTGAAAAAGCAATTTGCAAAATGTTAAATGGGCTAAAAGACAGGAAATTTTGTTAAAGAAATAAAAAAGAGTGCTGAAGTTGACCTAAATTTCTAAAAAGATTGTAGTAAAATTGCTTAAGAATCCCTAATACATGCTAATTTTGCAAAAATATTTAGTTTGTTGCTTAAATATGAGCTAAACTCAAAATTAGCCCCCAAAAAATAAATAAATACTAGCTAAACTCCAAAGTAGCCTACAATTCCTCAGTAAACTAAATTAGTCAAAGACGTTAGCGTGTTGCTAAAATAGAAGTTAAACTCTAAATGAGCCTAAAAAACCCTCAGAAGTTAACAAATTAGCCCTAAAGGTTTTCATGTTGTTTAATAATTAGCCAAACTCCAAAAAAGTTGACTATTTCAATAGTCGATGAGTCGTCGACTAATCGCAGCAGCCCTAAATACAGTCAATAGCTAGAACAATGACATTTTTAAACATTTTCCCATTTACATTTGTGACTCAGAACACAGATCACAAAGGAATTCAACAGTTTTAAGGAATTTTACTTGTTCACTTGGTGAACTGCACCTGCCTCCACTTTTAAAGCTGTGTTCACAACGCTTCCAGTACGTTCAATGAGACAGATAGGTCGAACTTTGACCAATCAGGGACTCGGATTTGGTAGTGATGTATAAATGTCGTCCCTTTAAATTCACAAAAGTGCCAACCGTTTGAAAACTGATCATGAAGGAGAAATGAAGAATTGTGGTTTGTGCCCAGACAGAATTATACGACAGATATATGTCAAGACAGAGCTGTGACAGAAATAGCCAGGAGCAAGATTCATGAGATTTGCACCGCTTCAATATTTTGCACCAAACCTCTTCCATCTGTAGGTGGCGCACACGCGCTCGTAAACAGTAAAAAAAAGCAAAAGGATAATCCAGTATGAACACCATGGCCTAATCCAGGGGTGGGCGAACTACGGCCCGGGGGCCAATCAGATAAATTCGAAAAAATGAAATCAAATTTGAATAAAATTGAATAAATTATATTCACAATCCCTAATTACTGTTTTATTTTCCTTGTGTTTCCTCATAGATTTCTTAATATGGAATCATTGACCTCGGTCAGAAAGTTATTCTGCATGCATGCTTTTTTTTTTTTTGGTCGTTTTTTTTAAGATGTGTTGTTTTTCTGAAGGTTTTGTTTAATTTCAGAGTCAGACAAGCATTTTTACGATCATTAAACAGCACACAAACGCATCCCTTCTGTGTTTTTCTCTGAGGGACATCCTCCCATTGGTGCTGTTGGCACTAAAAGGAGAAAAAAGAGTGAAAAAAAACTCTAAAATGTTCAAATATTTTAATCATAATTAGCATGTCTTTGTCCAAACTCCATGTTTTTTCTTCCTCTTATGAGGTGAATTACCAAAATACGCCACACATCTGCTCCCGGTCTGGCCCCTGTGCCAAATTTTAGAACCATTTGTGGCCCACAGATGAAAAAGTTTGCCCTCCCCTGGGCTAGATGCACCTTCAGGAATGCGTGTTTAGTGTGTTCTTGAACATGCGTCACATGGTGGTGTGAACGTAGCTTCATTATGTAATCCAAAAGGTTTCCCTGGCTCTAAAGTGTTAAAAAATGGTGCCTCAAAATTTCTTTATTAAACACACAAATTTCTCTGTCTTTTATGCCAAAGTTGTTGCTTTGTAATTTTAGCTGCAGATTATTTCTCAGACTGTTCTTGTGTTTAAAAAATAACTAAGGCCTAAATCAAATTTTTTTGTCTGTTGAACTCTATAAATGGGGCTTTAAAAGTGCTGACTATTGGTACTTGACACATTTTTGACAAATTAAGATAAACTTGTTAATTTCTTGAAAATATAGTCATGAAACTGCTGTGTGCTGCCCCCTAAAGGTTGAATCGAGGTATTACATTTGGATTTCGTGATTGGTCAAACCAATTCCCAGTCATGATCTATAGTAGTAATATCTATAACAGTAATGATAACACTCCAGCCCCCCAAGCCCCACCCCTCACATTTCGGCCTCCAACTTCCCTGTTTGGTTACCCTTTAAAGACTTCTTCATCAGGAACATTAAGATTAATCTCGAATCAAACAACCAAAACACAGACGATAAACCTCTTTGACTGCAGTGTTGTCTCTGTCTCCTCCTTTAGGTCAGTGTTCTGGAGCGTCAGGTGATAGACTTCCTGGGATACCAGTGGGCTCCCATCCTGACCAACTTCCTCCACATCATCATCGTCATCTTAGGACTCTTCGGCACAATCCAGTTCCGACCGCGATACGTCACCGGGGTGAGTTTTACGCCCACCGGAGACAGAGATTTCCCATCATGCTCCTCAGCCTCTCATTAAGTGATCCTCAGGTCTCTGCTTCCAGTAATGAGGGCTGAATGTTATTGGAGTCACTGCTTAATGAAGCGAGGGCACGCGCAACTGAAATCGAAAGGAGATATTTTAATAAGTCTGCAAATTTTAACATCTTTTTACTTCTGGCTGGGTGGTATCTGGCGGAGGATTTAATTAAATTAACCATGCAGAAGTCTGTAGAGAAGCTCTCGGCCTTCACAGCTTCTCAGAACACCTTCGTATTAAGCAAAACAATTCAGGCCGTGAAGCTGCGTAAATCCCATCTTTTATTCATTCCTGCGTGGAACTGCATTCCGTGTAAACGCACAAATGTCTCGATCCGTCTCTGTCTCATTTGATTCAGGAGATCAGTCGCTCTCATATCAGGTGTTTGTGTTTCTCTGCATTCTAACAAAGCAGGAAGTGAAGCTCTGTCGTTTTTCTCCACCTTGCTGAAATCAGGATGCCACACGTTGCTTTTTCGTAAACGCAGCCACCCAAGTGCTGTCGGATCATCTGTTTATCTGATTGTTTGTCTCTGTATCTGCAGTACGCCGCCTGGCTGGTCGTGTGGATGACCTGGAATGTTTTTATCATTTGTTTCTACCTGGAGGTCGGAGATCTTTCAAGAGTAAGGAAAAGTCTCTTCTTGTTCCATAAATTCTGAGGAGGAATAGCTGTCTTGCTCTATGAGGGGGAGTTTTCCCGCTGTCTCATTTACACTTGCATTCCCAGAGATTCTGGTTGAAGGCTCAGGCAGTCAATAACTCCCATGAAAAGGCCAAAGCCAGCCGTGCATTGATCCTCTAACAAGTGTTGCTGTAAACCCTATTGTGTAATCTTGCTCCTCTGTGCAATAGACCACACTGTCTTTTATAAGGCTAAGAAATACTTTCTTTAACTTAATTTAAACTGGAGAGTCTGCAACAAATTTGACTTCATAAACTATAAAAGGTAAAAATATTACATAAAATATTCTTGGTAAATACTAGAGCTTAACATCAATAATCGATTCATAAAAATATAAATCGATTTAGCACATAAAGCTAAAATCAGCTAGCTTGATGCTAACGTTTAATGAAATTTCCCATAGGACGGCTAATGCTAATGCTCGGTTGACGTTAACATACATTGATGACTTAATAAACATCTTTATTTACTCACAGACAAGAATTTTTCAAACTCTTTTAAGAATAAACATTTTAAAGTAACCATTTGTGATATAAAACAATGTTTTTACTCATACTTTCCTCTTGAAAAATGTGTAATGCTATAGTGCGATCGCCACCTAGTGGTCAGACTGAAACGTCCTCCAGGAGAAGCAGAACAATGTTTACAATGTTAATGATCTGAACATTTTAGTTAGAACTTCTCCTTTAGAGA
>NC_050535.1:16501349-16520172 GCF_002922805.2 Oryzias melastigma | reverse complement strand
GTGTACCCCGCCTTCGCCCTTCAGTAGCCGGGATAGGCTCCGGCACCCCCGCGACCCCGAAAGGGACAAAGCGGTCAAGAAGATGGAAGTGAAATTAAATTTTTTACTATAAAAAATCGTAGTAAAAGTTACTATCTGGTGCGCACCAGTAAGTAAACATCAAAAAAATCTATTTTTACTTTAATTTTTGGGAAAAAAAAAAAAAGTTTTGTACTTGTACAATTTTTTTTTTCTTCAAAGTCCCGTACCTTGGGGAGTAATACACACAATCAATATTTTTAGAAGCATGTTTGCTAAATGTTTCCCACCATTTGGTTGAGCAGGCAGTTAAAGGGTTAATTTATTTCTAAACAAATAAGTGTGTAAACTGTGTAAACTCAAATTTGAATTGAGAGTATTGAAGGAATAAAAAAAAATTGAAATTGAATTACATCGAATCGTTTCTGGAAATTATTATTGATGCCCAGCGCCTGTAAATACAGATCAGTTTACATCAAATGAAGCCTAGAATACTTTACAAATGCATCATTTTTACTCACTTATCTCTGAAAAATGAATGATTAAAACACAGAAATGACCCTACTCTATACTTGTCTCTTCGATGAGAAAGGTCACATGACCTTGGCATCATCTCAGCCTCGTTTGAGAGGCTGTAATCACAGGGAGGACCATTTCAGCATCCACTCTCCCACTGCCGTGTTCACACATCTGCACTTCACACACGACCATTAATGCATCTGAGAGATGTCTGGATTTACACCTCTCATTCACACCTGGGCGGGCTGCGAGACACATAAAAAGAAAATACGAACTACGTACCAAACCATTAGATGTGACAAGTGGACTGTAGTGTGAATGGGAGAATTTGTTTATAAAAAAATGTGGCAAGGCATTATATTAAAGGGAAAAAGGGTTTCTTAAATGTTCTCTTTTAGACCAACATGTTTATTTTCTACCACATTGAACCAAAATGTTTAAAATAAAAGCAAAGTTGTTAATGTTTCTTCTAGCAGCTGTTTTAGATTAGCTTATATGTGTCAAAGTCGAGGCCCGGGGGCCGAATCCGGCCCTCCAGATCATTTTATTTTATTATTATTAATGGCCTGATGTTATCTTGCGCTAATTTCTGACGTGTATTATTGTGACTAAATATATTTTTATGGAGAGTAAAATATTAAAGTTATTTAAGGTTTAAGTTGATTTATTCTGAAATATTATTCCTGCCTTTTTATTATTCATAATTATGTTAAAAAGTTACAGTTTTAAAGTTTTTAAAATTGTCATTATGCTAGCTTTTTGGACTATTTTGGCATTTACTAAGATTTTTTAGGCTATTTTGGAGTTTAGCTAATATTTCAGCGACATGCTAGCTGTTTTTAAGTTTTTAGCCTGTTTTGGAGTTAGGCTAATATTTATATGCTAGCTGTTTTGGCTAATGTGTTCTTTTTTTCAGTTTTTTAAGGCTATTTTGAAGTTTAGCTAATTTTTCCAGCTACATGCTAGCTGTTTTGGCTAACCTACGTTTTTTTTATTTGTCCGTTTTTTTAGGCTAATTTGGCATCTAGTCTATATTTTAGCTGGCTATCAGTTTGAGCCTTTTCAGCTATCAGCTTCAGTGTTTTTAGCTATCAATCTCAGCATCTTCAGGAGCCAAATTCAGCTAACAGCATTCACACTAGCATTATCACAAGTAATGCTATATATCTAGTTTATAATTATGTTAAAAGGTTATGGTTTTAAAGTTTTAAAGATTTAATTTTAGAATGTTCAATAAATGTTTATCCTGTTCCGCCCACAACCTAAGGTATGTTTTGGATTTTGGCCCCCTGTGCGGTTGAGTTGGAAACCCCTGGTTTAAATGTTTAATAATAAATAAGACATTAAAATGTTTTACTTAAAACAAATGTTACAACATTTTTAAAGTTCTCCAATAATACATTTATACATTTTTCAACTCGAATAGCAAATAAAAAACAATTTTTTGATCATATTTCAAGAGGTTGAAGTTTCTTTTTCCATAAAAAGCATCTTTTAAACTACTCGGTATGGACTTCCTTCCAAATGTGAACACTTAAAAGAGCAGAACAAGCAGAACAGCCAACAAAAGGAGACACTGAGCTGTTGCTAATTGTGTGAACAAGCTGTGACTTGAGGAGGTGTTAAATACTAACTGATCAAGCTTCTCAGCATATGGTCTGAAAATCTAAACTTCTTTTTTTTTCTTGACAAAGAAAATAGAAATAAAAATCCTTAGATTAAAAAAAAGAAAAGTAAGGTACAGATTTTGAGAAAAATCCTACCTGAAGGCAGGAATGTGTTATTTTTTTCACATGTATTTACTGCAGACTTGGCCATTTGAAACAGATTTAGACATTTATTTTGTTTTCAAAGGTACATTTTTATATGCTTTCACCTGCCTTTAATGAAATTACCATTTTTGTAGAAAAATGAATTCAAAATAGTTGCACAATGCGAGGATTTTCGCCCTGAACTTCCATTAGTTTCTTTACCCGCTTGGTCCGCGGATTTACCAGACTCTGTCTGGTTACTGTAGAGCGAAGGCGGGATACACCCTGGACGGGTCGCCAGCCTGGAGCCCATGGAGCTGGAACAAAAGAGGGTTAAGGCGTTAGAGCAGTAAATGTGACAGGCGTTGAAAGAGAGGCGGCAGACGCAAATTTGACACGCCCGAGACGTGAAAAATGTACAAATTACGTATATCACGCAGGTATCACAAGGTAGGGCTGGATTGATAAAATCAATTAATCGATTTGAATCAATCTAAGCTTAACAGATCAATAATCTATTTATAAAAAATATAGATCGATTTAGCACATAAAGCTAAAGTACGCTAGCTTGATGCTAACGTTTAATAGAATTTCCCATTGGAAGGCTAATGCTAACACTCAGTCGGCCTAAACATATATTGCTGACTAAATAAACATCTTTATAAACTCACAGACATGAATTTTCCAAACTCTTTAAGGAAATATTTTTTAAAGTAACCATTTTGGTCTAAAGCACAGTGTTTGGCCCAAACTTTCTTCTTCTTCTTGAATAAGGTGTACTGCTATAGCACGATTGCCACCTAGTGGCCAAACTGAAACGTCCTCCAGGAGAGGCAGAACAATGTTTATATTATTTGACTAATACATTTTACAGTCTGAACTGCATCAGATTAATATAAATATATTTGAAACATATAGTAGATTATGTATTTCTAAACAAATGTGTATAAATGTGTAAACTCAAATTGAATTGAACTGATCGAAAAAAAAATAGAAAAAAATCGGAATCGAATCAATCCAGGTTTTTGTGAATCGAATCATTTCTAAAAATCATTATCAATATCTAGCCCTAGTAAAGACCACAACTTTTTCCACGTTTGACCAATTTTCTTCCGTACAACATGCACAAAATGTACATAGTAAGACATGGCATTCAATTCTAATATTTACTTTTCAGATATTGTTTTGTTTAAAAAATAATCCAGCATCATGTAAATAAGGGAAAAATTGGGGCTTAATCTGGTCTTTTTGTGTTATTTCAGTTAAATATTTCAGTAAACCTTCACAAATGCTGTTAGTTTATTTTGAAAAATTAAATAAATAAATGAAATCCAATCAGTGGTGCAACAAAAAGCAGAATTTCAGTCGCTGGATGCGCTGATTACAGTTGATTACACTAAACAGCAGCTTTAAAGGAAAATCTTTCTTTTTTTTCTATTATAATTTACTCCAATTTATTCTCTGTGTTGAAAAGTCGTTTAAGATGTTTGCCGTTACTTTATTAAATCACACAAAATTATGCAGCAGCGGGAATCATCTTCGTCTTATTGGTTTTACTATCATTCCATCCAAAAGTGAGGTATGTTCTTTATCACCTGCAGCCTGTGATGCACACATTTCACACATTTGCTGACTTTGTGTGGTTTTATTGTGAGTTTAAAGGTTTTCCTTCTTCTGTCATGAAACTGGAAACATCATTGATCTCAAATTCTAACAGGATTTTCTCCTTTAACTGGCCTCATGGTCCAGCAGTTTCAAGAAAATCAACTCAGCTTTTAGGAATAAGAACCTTTTAATGCGGTTACCTTTTATTACACTGAGATTACAAGCCCACCTGCTGCTTTAATCTAGTCCGAAAGCAGATTTTAAACATATGTAAAGTTATACAGTACATTATATCACCACAGGTGTCCTTTTTCTGCCTCTAAAGTTGAACGAGTGCAGTCTTTTTCATCTTCCTCATCTAAAAAGTCACTTGAAAGGCTTCATCTCTCCTGACCAAAATCCACCCATCTGATTACTAATGAGAGCAAAGCAAACGACTAATCAGCAACACCACTGCCAATTACAGCCCGACCAATCAGAGAGAGGCGCGCAGCAACTCGGTTTTATGGCCACGAGTCCCGCTCAAGGGCCCATCAACCTTGACCCAGTTTGTGATGGGAAAGGAGGAGCCACAGAGTCCCCAGGCTCCGCCCCCTTCCTGGCTGGGTCCGCCAGCTGTACGGTATGAGGCGAGCATTCATCACCTTGAGTCCAGGAGTTTGTTTACCAACCCCACCTCTGTTTTACAAGTCAAATAGCAAAAAAAAAAAAGAAAATTAAAATCATTTAAAAAGAAAAACAGAAATTAACTAATATTTGAATGTTAAAGTTGACTTTTTGCACTTCAAAAATTGTTAATAAAGATTTTATAAATCATCTTGAGTGGATCGTATCAGTTTCTGTCAGGTAGACGAGCAGATATTTTAATTATAGTTTCTAATTTAAACTTTATAGATTGCATCAGAATTAGGTGACAAATCAACACTGACTTCCATCAATAAAAAGCACATTATTTACCGCTGACATCATTGCGAGGTTACAGGATCTCCGTTGTTTATCAGAGAGGGAGACGAGCAAATGCTTTTTTTGTGAATATTGCACACGCTCGTCTCTGTTCGATGGCGGTAACGACGGCGTATTCTGTGTTCCAGGAACACTACGGTGTCGATGATATCTAGATCAGCTTCCCTTTTTTTTGATGCTGCCTCCCATCTTTTTCTGTCTCCTCCTGCGCCGCGCTCTCTTCATCTCCCGAGTAATTCATTCCTCCTCTCCCCCTGTTCTGCCTATAATAAAGTCTTTTTTAAGTTGTTTTGCATGGAGCGACTCCATCCCATCCTTTCTCACGTCTGACTCCTAATCTCCTGCTCACTGTTGCTTTGGATCATGAAACATCTTTCTGTCAGGAAGCCACATTTATTTATGGTCGCAGCTTGAATGCAGTTCTCTGTGTTGTCAGTAGATTTGATTCTTTTTTTTTTTAAGAATTTAAAGGGATTTTTCTTTCATTACACATATCTGTAATTTGATGTAAACCAGGATAAAACCACCTAAATGTATGTTGTCACTGGCTTTGAAATGTAATTTATGCAAATAATCTATTTTAGATCTTAAAATAATGTGAACATATCAAACGATCGGACAGTTTTCTACCCATAATCCTTCAATTAAATACACAGTGTTAATATAAATGAATCAAAAGTATTGTTTTAGGCATAAAATCTGTTAAATTATTTGGCTTATTATTGATCACTTTATTTAGGAGCATCTTTCATCAACATGCCGTAGAACACATAGTGCTTGACATAAAATACACAAATAAATATAGGTTAAAACAATAAAAAGTCATTAAACACGACAGATTTAAAACAACAACAACCAAAAGACAAATATTAAATGAAAGAGAACACTGTGAATAAAGACTTTAAGGAGAAATTTTATAGATTAAAAGATAGAAAACTAAAAATGTACAAATAAATGAAACCAAATAAATAAATAAGTTAATTAAATGACTTATGCAAAAAAATAAACATATGCAAAAACTCAGATCTTAAATTAACTTTAATTGTTCAGAGACAAATGGTTCGCATGACTCTTAATTTCCTAAAAAATACGGCTTTTATTTTGAAAATGAATCCACCCTCGGTAAAACTGATGATTTCCTGTGCTGAGCTCACCATCCAAAAGTCGGGCGAGCAGATGGACGGTCTTTGGAGGAAACATCAGATCATTACCTTCAGTTTGATGACGAGGAGCCGGCTTTGAAAAACGACTCGGGAGAGTCGGTCCGGTCAGTCGTGAGTCACCGGTGCTGCTTTAAGTCCTGTGAACTCCTTGGGCCCTGAATCATTTATTAATGTGCATGTTTTTCTTCACAGCCAACGAAAAATTGAAAACTACAGTTCAAAATCTAGCGTCCCTTAAAGTGTGGGCGCTCTACAGTTCAGTCCTCATCGATCAGCTGAACTTTTTTATTTACCATCTACCTGTCAAATCATCTGACTCTGCTTGACCTGATCTGTTAAATTTAATGAGCAATATTTCCATATTAAAAGGATTTTATCTACCTAATTAACTAATTAGATAAACAGGAGTATACATGGTGTCTATTAAGTCTCCATATATAAGAAAAATAAAAGCCTCTTGACATCAACTATTTTTATTTATATAAAATGGCGTATACTTGTATACACATAAAATGCTCTATATGATTGCCATGTTTTCTGGAACGTCTTGCTTGATCCAAAACACTGTTTTTTTTAACTTGAAACTAAGTTTTGCGACGGTCTTGTGTATTATACTCATCCTATGTTTTCTGTTTTCTGCAACCATACGACTGTTGGGCAGACGGGCCATCAGGATGATTTCTGTTTGTTTCTCTTTATTCAAATGCATTTTCTGGGGTATCTGATAGAAATACATGTTAGAACCGTGTAGGGATGGAATGTATTACGTCTCTCATGGATGGGACTTATGGGACACGATATGCAGTGTACCCCACAATTGGGTTTCTTTATTCGCGGTTTCATGTATTTGCGGTTTCACACATTGGCAGTTTCACAAATTTGCGGTTTGCTAAATTTGAGTTTTCACTTATTCACAGTTTCACATGCTCACAGTTTCGCATATTTTACCGGTTTCACAAATTTGCAATTTCACATATTCGCGGTTTCACAAAGTCGTGGTTTCACAGATTTGCAGTTTCACATGTTTGTGGTCTCACATACTTGCGGTTTTACATATTCACGGTTTGAAACATTTAGTTTCATATATTTGCAGTTTCCCATATTTAGGGTTTCACGATATTTGCAGATTTTTTTTCAGTCACATGACTTCCGGTTCGTCACAAAATCTCAGACGAGGTTTTGACGAGTATGGATCATTAAGGGACATTCTTCGACCACGGGGGTAGGACGGGTGTTCTGTTGTGTTCGCTGATTCTGGGTATTCTCAGATGTCTCCGGTCCATAACCCCGCAAATAAGGTGGGAACACTGTATATGAAAATATAATGTTTAATTAGTGACATATGTTCAAATATTAGTAATTATGCATCAATTGTATCAAAAGTTCATGTTTGTTACATGAGACTATTGTATTAAGAAAAAAGAAAAGTATGTAAATATTTCTCTTTGCCGGTTTTTCATAAGTGGGGTCAAAAATGACCCTAAATATTTCCTATGGAATCTCAAGGATTGGGCCTTAAAACATAAGATTCTGATCAACTGTGACTGCTAGTGGAAAAGTGTAAGTATTAGTGTGTCACGCGTTCAGGGGTTTAAAACATTTCACGCCTCACTGGTACCACACCTCAGAGTTACAGTCCATCAGCGCCCAAATCTACTCAGTATTTTTACTAGGCTTACCTTCCGACTGACGACGAGTCTGATAATTTGCTTTTCGTGATCCGATCTGTAGGTTTAAGCTATATTTTCTCTCCCTTTTCAACTGTCTGTGTTTAATAGAACTTCCTGTCTCGGCCGTATCTTCACCTCCCACCAGGCCCCTGCAGACTCCCAGCGGCAAGATGAGGTGTATATCCCATCTTGACAGCAATTGGAGTTCAAGTCTAAGACTCGCACCACGTTTCATTGTGTCACATTCCCATCCTTCCTGTCACCCGCCGCTACATTATCTAATGTAGCAGCAATGCCATAAAATGAATCTTTAAAAAGATTGCCGACGTGGCATCCCTGACAGGTTCTGAGACAGGTCTGTGGAGGTATGGCTGCTGTCAGAATCTTTACCAGTGGACACACACAGGTTTTTTCACGTATTTACATGCTTTCTCCCAGATGGCTACTGTCCGACATGTCAAATAAAAGATGGGGGGGCAACCTCTGGACATCAGATGACACACTGATGCATAAACTCAACCGTCAGTCATAGTCTTGGACTTTGTGTTTGATCAGTTGTAGCTAAAGAAAAGATCGGGGACACACCTCCAAACGCTTTTCCATATTGAGCTGTCTCTTATCAGTCTGGGAAAATGAAAGAACATGGAAAAAATGCAGAATGATTGGTTGAAAATAAAAAAAATGGAGATGGGAGCAGCTTAAAAAATGTGACAGTCTGGTGGAGGAGAGAGGCCTAAGTGGCAGACAGGCTGACAGAAAGGTTTAGACAGGTTAGATAAGAGTTATTGAAGATGATGTGTTTTGGTAAGAAGCCACATGTGATTTAAAAAAGAGTTGAAACAGAGAAAACTCCAAAATAAATCTCATGGGAGGATAGCATTTCTTATCTGACAGTGACAAAAAAAAAAAAAAAAATCAAATGCACCTTTCAAATCAATTTCATATCTACTTCAATAGATTCTGGTGCTGATGCTGGGGAGCTTTTTTAGCTGCGGGATAAAATGGGAAATAAACATGTCACAAAATCAAAGGGCAAATAACCCATCATCCCTCGGGAAAGCAGGAAGAAAAACAGATCATCCGCATGAAAGCTAATAGTTGCCTAATTTTATTCCCCTTGTTCATGAGTCATTCAGCGCAGCCAATCGGGGCGATAAATGGGAGGAGCCCTCACATTTCTCAAGTGAAATCATCTACTTTGATTCAGCGAGTTCATCTATCAGCCAGTTACTGTGTTTGATCAATGGATTGATTTGTGGAAATCATGCCATGAAATTATTGTTTTTTCCTGCTTCCTCCATGAAGGAACCTGTTGGGTTTTTATTATTATAGCTCTACATTCTGTCTTTTCATTAGTGTACAGCTGTGTGCACACAAAACAAGCTTCTGGAAATCTGGATTTAGAATTACCATCTAGTAGTTTTCTTTTCTTAGTTACACATTCTAGAGACTAGATCAAGTTTGAATCTTGACAAAAAATTAAATTATTCAATATAACGCTGCAGCTTTAGAGAAAAAAACACACAAAAGAACCTTCTGAAAGTTTTTTGGACTTTTATTAAGCAAAAAAAGAACTAAAATGCAAACAGAGGTAGCCTAAAAATAGGAAAATAATATACATTTAAAAAATAAAAAGTAATAAAACGAAAGAAGTAAAACATATCGATCTCTGAGGCTCCGCCTTTCACTCCCTGAGGGGTCCACCCACTTCATGATTTCCTCCTAAATCCTGCATCTCACCCATGAAAAAAATGAGGGGAATTTTTTTAATATTTAATTATTTTTAAATATTGATTTAGGCCTGCATACAGTGCAGCCCGGCCATTTGGCACATGCAGATTTGTGACGCTAATGGGTTCATTTTACTGTGAAATTCTGTCAAAAAATGCAGAAAACACCACATGAACATTTCAGGATTTATTGAAATGATGACATATAATCTCCGTATCAAACATCCTTTTTGCTTCCAATCAGATTCATTTACCTTTCTGCCGTTGTTCAATAATCCACGTTTAAACCAGTTCTCCCAATTCCCTTTTTCCTCCAGGAAATAGTCTGCTCCCTTTCTCCTGCCATCTTCCCAATATACTAATATAATATAACACATCAAAATACCACTTTGGGGCTCCTTATAGTGAGGAATGGACATTATAATACACTTAGAAGCTCAAAACGTAGATTTTTTTATGGTATGGCCCCTTTAAGTAAGTAGCGTGATTAACAAATTCCTTTTTAAGGTAAAATAAAAGAAGTAAAAGTGAAAAGTAAAAGCATGGAAATATGTTTGAGTCTAGATTTATGTATAATCCGTGTGTTTTGAACCAACAGAAACATGTTTTTTGCAACAAAAGCCATTTACACACATTTAACTTCTTGTTTTATCAAGTAAAAATGCAGCAAAAGCAGCAAAAGTAACGACCAGTCTTAGCTTTAATTTAAACTAATAGAATAAGAATAAATGGGAAATTGAAAAATGTAACAAACGAGAAAATCCTTCTGAAGTCCATTGAAAGAACGGTCATCAACAGTACTGTTTAAATATAGTTTTATTTTTTTTAGGAAAGTTTTATGTAGCGGTGAGCATAAATCAGACAATTATGAAAAGATGTTATATTCTCATTTTGTTCAGTGTGTAAAATATGATTGTGTGAATGTTGTGTCCGCATTCACACAATCGCTTTAAGCAATTTCTGCAGTTTTGGTATCAAAACGTTCAGCTCGTTAAGGACATGGGTGCTTGTACTTTTGGGATTCATATTCGTATTTTTAAAATTTGACGCATTTATACAATTTTTAAAATTTCGCAACTTATATTTTGGTCTGAGAAACGTTCAGCACATTCGGGAAATTCATGCTTGTAGTTTTGCCACTCACGTCTTTGATGCGATTCAAGATTTTACGCAATTTTTTTTCACAAAATCCTTTAAATTCTTTGTGCAATTCTTTAAACTTATGCAATATTGGTATCAAAAGGTTCAGTTCGTTCAGGATATGAATGCTACTGACGTTTTTACGGCTAAGTTTGAGCTCAGCTAATATTTTAGCAACATGCTAACGTTTTTAGCTAATTTAGCATCTACCAAGGTTTTTTTAGGCTAATTTGGAGTAAAGCTAATATTTTAACAACATGTAACAACTTTAAATAACTTTTGGCTAATTTGCCCTTTACTTGTTTTTTTCAGGATATTCTTGAGATTAGCTTATATTTTAGCAACATGCTAATGTTTTTCACTAATTTGGCATCTAATGACGTTTTTTAGGCTAATTTGGAGTTAAGCTAATATTTTACCAACATGTAACATTTTTGGCTAATTTGGCCTTTTCTGAGGTTTTTCAGGATATTCCTGAGATTAGCTTATATTCTAGAAACATGCTAACGTTTTTCACTAGTCTTCCATCTACTGATGTTTTTAGGCTAATTTGGAGTTAAGCTATTATTTTAATCACATGTAACACTTTTTACTAATTTGGCATCTATTGTTTTTTTTGGCTATTCTTGAGTGTAGCTAATATTTTATAAACATTTTTTTAACTGACTTGACATCTACTGAGGTTTTTTTAGGCTTTCTTGGAGTTAAGCTAATATTTTAGCAACATGCTAACGTTTCAAACTAATTTGCCATTAACTGAGATTTTCTAGGTTAACTTAGAGTTTAGCCAATATTTTAGCAACATTCTAGCATTTTTGGATACTATGACATCTAACAGGGTTTTATTTATTGAAATACTTAGCAACTTTAGCATCGTGTGAATAGCACAATTAGAATTTTTAGCAAATCCCTTCAACAATTACAGCAGATTACTTCAGCAGCATCAGCAGCTTTAGCATCTTCAGCAACCACATTCAGCAAATAGTATTCACACTAGCATTATTGTAGGTAATGCAACTTTTCTAGTTATCTTTAAGAATTAGCCTCTGTAAAAAACATTTACATGTATTTTGAGCAACCTAATGGTCTTGTGAGACAGTGTGTGACCCAAAGATAGCCTGTTTTAATCCACTGTGAGGTTCTGCGTCTGCAGAATAGGTCAATTATTCCTTTATAAGGAATTCTTAGTGACTTGGTGTTCATACATGAGCACATGTGTCATTTACACATACAAGAACAGAGAGGGAGGTGTGGAAACAACAAATAGATGTTTCAAGGTTTGTTCCGAACATAATGGAAGGATCACTGGAAATAGACCACTATAGAGCGGATCCCTGTGTGCCGGGACGAGTCAGTAAATCGGTACTCAGCGCAGTGAAAACTGACCCAAAGGGCACTTTAACCATCCAGATTTATTGCTGACATGTGGCTGGGGGGTTTACAAATCAAAGAGTTACCTCAATGAAAGTCTTTCTGCAATCTTTGGCCTCTATGAAAATAAAGATTCTCAGGAGTGCTTGAACTTTCCAAACATATGGACAGTTTGGGGAAGCAGGAAGAGAGTCGTGGTATTTCTACGACTGAATTTAGCTGTTTCTAAGTCTGGGTTAAGGTCTCAAATGGACTACATCTCATCTACCCTTTGGCAAATTTGCACACAAACCTAAAAAAATCGCCCCCCCCCCAACCAATCTGATAGGCGCGAATGGCCTCAGGCAAAATAGATTAAGGCTTCATCTAAGACCCATGGGAAATCATTGAAAAATAATGCAGTGAGATGCTCCGTGACCGATTGTGTTGGTGTGAAATAAGGCAGAAGAGGCCACATGGAGAAACACCGGAGAGGAGAAATGGAAAAGGGGACAGGACCCCAAATATAGATATGAGTTTAAACAAACAAGGAAATTAAGTTTAAAGGGAGTAAAACAAATAGTAGATCGGCTGATCTTGGAAAAATCCTTGAAAAATAAATCGCCAACACATCCATGTCATTATCTAGAGTTGGTGAAGATTGTTTAGCTTCAGATGAAATGAGTGTTTTTTGGTGTTCTTATCAGTTCTTGTTGCATTTTTCTCATGAGGACATTTATTTAGAAAATAGCAATTTATGAGTTTTTATTTTTGTAAATCATTGTGAATCAGGAGCAGACTCAAAAATGCTATAAACAAGCATAGTTGGGATGTAGAAGCTAAAATTAGCATCCGCTGGCTTGATGCTAACATTTAATGGAATTTCCCATAGGACGGCTAATGCTAACAGTCGGTCGACGTAATCATACATTGCTGACTAAATGAACATGTTTATAAACTCACCGACATTAATTTTCTAAACTCTTAAAAGGAAATATTTTAAACTAACCATTTGTGGTATAAAACTCAGTTTTTTGCTCATTCTTTCTTCTTCTGGAATAAGGTGTAATACTATAGCACCATCGCCACCTAGTGGCCAAACTGAAACGTCCTCCAGGAGAAGCAGAACAATGTTTACAATGTTAATGATCTGAACATTTTTGTTATGGTATGCTATTAACAATGTAATTATTTCACTAATAGATTTCACAGTATCTATACTGTATCAGATTAATATAAATATATTCAATACATATAGTAGATTATTAATGTATTTCTAAACAAATATGTATAAATGTGTAAACTCAAACTTGAATTGAATTAAATGGTTAAAATAATAAAAATCAGAATCAAATCAATCCAGGCTCTTGTGAATCAAATCGTTTCTGGAAATTATTATCGAGCCCTGGCGCTTATGTCCACTCAGGCAGTTAGGGGTTAAAGATAATAAGGAATATCTGGGTTTGGCTTAATCCCGGCAGAGAAATGGGAATGTGGCGTGAAGTCAGCATGTAAATGCAAACTGCGGTTGGTACTGTGGAACTCACACCTGATTTGATTGAAACAAATCAAAAATGTCATCAAGCCCTTCATCATTCATCTTCAAAAATCTGTTCTTTAACTGTAGATCCCAATCAGGAACAGCCCAGTCCCACTGCTGTAACTGCCTGATTGTGACCACTGATGGCACCACTTGCGGTTGCATCGCGGACATTTTTTTTGTTACTTTACTCCATGTTTGACACAAGTGTGTGAAGCTGTTCAGAAGTGGCTTTTTATGTTGACCGAGTGTTAGTGAGATCAGTAATGGCCTCTGTTTAAAAAATAGGGTTAAAAAGAGTGATTGTGAAGGGTCTGCAAGTTTAGTCTGCTCACAATCTGCCTCATCAAACATTGTACATGGCAAATTTTTCTATGACAGAAATAACCAACCAATCAAGTTGTGTAGCTTCCCTTCAACCCCTCTGTGATGGCTCCTGTTTTTACAGAACTGGAAATAGAGGCATGGAAATGGGACAAAGGGACTTAAGGACAGATCAATGAACTCAATTTGTATGAGAAGAGATTGAAATGAAATGTTTTATGATCTGGTTTCTTTGGAAGAGAGCGGACGGAGTCACCTGGAAATGTGACAGAGACAATAACTGCTTACCAGGAAGGTTAAAATCTGCAGAAAGAAAAACAGACATCACTGCAAAAACACACATTTTTATATAGCTTCTAGTTTAAATATCTTATTGCTATAAAATGAAACCAACTTCCTAGTGAAGCTTATCAGTGAGATTTAACAACTTGAGTTATTTGAGCAAATTTAAGCAAATAATGACATTGTTTTATTACTTGGCATTATATTATATAAGCAGAAGTTGTGATTGTGAGGGATTTTATATCAAGAAATAGATTTGTTTGATTTAAATGTTTAATTGACCCATAACACAGTACAGATGCAGTTAACAACAGCAGGAGAGGAGTTTGAAAGTATCACTTTTAGGACAAATTTATCTTAAAACGTGTAATTTTAGTCTTACTTTAAGATGAAATTGATCTAGAAATAGGGACATTGGACAGTGGTAGTACTTAATTAAAATATTATTCATTTTTGGAAAAAAAAATGAGTAAATGTACATTTATTTAGAAATAAACTAATTTTTTAGCAATACATCTTTATTTCAGGACATAATTTACAATTACCAGACGAATGGACCTAAATGTGAGGGTTTATAGCTATTTTTATATGTCCAAAAAGGGCAGGGCATTACAGTTATTTTTAAGAAGTCTTACAAATTTTACAAGTTTAAAAGATTTTTTTTCACTAATACCAATAAAAAAACCTTTTGTTTTTTGTATTTTTTAAGCTTTTTTTAACCTGTGTCCAGTGTTGTCTTTTCAATACACTGACTTCCACGTATCAATCAATACTTTCATCTCCTCACTGCACCACTAAAATATGTTTTCCATTATTTTTACAATTCTTTTTTTCTATTTGAAATGCACAGACTGTGCTCGTGTCCCTTTGGTTCACTTCTGGTCTTTGGTTCTCTGGGTTGGTTGATGCAGTTGCTGAAGCGCACCAGGGTTCACTTGCAGGAAAACTACAAGACTCTGCTCTTCAAAAAAACTCAATCATACTTTCAACAATATAAGAAATCTTGGTATCAAAATGTTCAGCTCATTCGGGACATTACTGCTTTTACTTTTGGTATTCATAAACTTTATAGTTTTTGAAATATTGAGCATTATATACCATAGAGGAAATTAATGATAAATTGCTCAAATCTTTCAAAAACATTGCGTATTTGAAAATTCTGCATAATTTTAGCTAGAGACAGCATTCAACATGCAACATGCTAGCTGTTTTTGACTAATTTAGACATTTTTCCAGGGTTTTAAGCTAATTTTTAGCAATATGCTGTCATATTGGCAAAATTAGAAATGTTCCAGTTTTTTATGCTAATTTGAAGTTTAGCTAATATTTAAACAATATGCCAGCTGTTTTGGCAAAATTAGACAGTTTTTCATTTTTTTAAGGATAATTTGGAGTTTCTAATATGTTAGCATTATGATTGCTGTTTTGGATAATTTAGACATTCTTCCAGTTTTAGGCTAATTTAGAGTTTAGCTAATATTTTAACAAAATGATAGCTGTTTTGCCAAATTACACATTTTCTAAGTTGTGTGTGGCTAAATTGGCCTTTAGCTAGTATTTTAGCAAGCATCAGGCTTCAGCATTTTCAGCTATAAGGTTTAGCATTTTTAGCTATAGCTATTATTTTCAGCTAAGAGCTTTAGCATTTATAACTAATAGCTTAAGCATTTATAGCTAGCTATCAGTTTCAGCATTTTCAATTAACAGCTTAGGCATTTTTAGCTAACAGCTTCACCATTTCTAACTAGCTATCAGTTTCAGCATTTTCAGCTATCAGTTTCAGCATTTTCAGCTATCAGTTTCAGCATTTTCAGCTAACAGCTACAACAGCTTTAGCATTCTAGCTAGCTATCAGTTTAAACATTTTCATCTATCAGCTTCAGCATTTTTAGCCAGCTATGAGTTTCAGCTTTTTCAGCTTACAACTTCAGAATGTATAACAGCTTTAGTATTTTTAGATAGCTATCACTTTCAAAATTTTTCAGCTAACAGACTCTGCATTTTTAGCTAGCTATCAGTTTCAGCATTTTCAGGAGCCACACTCAGCTTACAGCATTCTCACTAGCATTATTGCAGGTAATGTGATATCTAGTTTTTTTTTTTTTTTTTTGCAATTGTTGGTTTTACTTAAAAAATAAATAATTCCCCATTTTTTTATTTAAATATGGAGAACATAAGTTGTTTTTTTTTACATCTAATTACAACTTTAGCTACTTCTTTTTCAATATTTTAACATGAATATTTCTTTTTAAGGCCATGTATCCTTAAAAGGGTCTTCATTCATCCTCATTGACTATCAATCAGGTGAGACCCCGCTCTGAAAGGTGGCGTTACTCCCCTATTTCATTTCTTTTACCTCTTGGGAGTAAAAGACAGGAAAAATCAGAGGTGGAAAATTGGGAGGAAATTGAGAGGAAAAGAAACAGGGAGGGAAAATGCCAAAGGCAGAACGTGGAGGAGGAAGGAGGAGGAAGAACAGATGTGGTTCATTGAAGCGCTTGTAGCCTACAGTCGGAGACAAGGACCTAAAACTATGAGTGCATGATCCTCTTCTAGCACTCAGGATATTATGTGCAGTGTTTCTGAAGGGAAAATGTGTGAAAGTGCAGATGATGATCCTTCAGTAGCTGTGAAGGAGAAAGTTAGCAGTGACTGAGCAGAAATTATGTTAATACCTAAAGTATAAACGTTTTACCTTACATTTAATGTTTAAAAATGATTTTAGGGAGTAGCGGAATCATTCTTTGTATTTTAAATCTCAATTAAATTGATAGTTTTTGTCCCTTAATCAAGCTTTTTTTGTTCTGTGTTTGCGCTAATGTTAGCTTAGCTTAGACAACAATCCCTCTTCAGCATTATCAGTCAAAGTATGATGAAGCGCACGCTCTGCCTTGCAGATATTGTATTGGAAACTTTTATTTATCTTTTGTTTCCCACTTTCAAGCTCCTTTGGCGTGTTATGGTCCCCTGTGACATCACTACTGACCAGTATAGCAGTACTGCGCATGTGAAAGCGTGCACTGTAGTTATGAGATCAAAATTTAAAAAATTATTAAACGACTAATCGACTATTAAATTAGTCAATTTGTCGTTGACTAATCGACTAATCATGGTAGCGCTAGTTAAGGGTGTGAGAGGGTAAAAGCTAACCAGAGAACGTGCAAATAAATGGATAATGGAAGTGGGGCGGAGTTACTCTGCACCAACGGTCATACGCACAACTCAGAGGTGAATTTCTAATTACTGTCACTCTACAGAAACTATGTCATAGAAAACTTGTTTTAAAATTATTATTTTGTCCTTTATAATCATAAATAACAGAACACAGGGAACATTTTTGAAATGGATCAAAGGATGATCGGATTTGGACTTTAAGCACTTTCTGTCATAGTCCACTAAAGACAGACTAAGAAAGTGAGAAATTTTCTAATGATTTGTATGATAAAAGGCATATTTAGAACCAAAAAAATAAATATATTTACATTTTTTTCCAGTTTCAGGAATAATTTAACGGTTTTAATGTTTACATTTTTTTACACATTCTCAATTTTTTTAAAGTTACAGTTTGACAAAAGAAGAAATTGTTATTTTAAAAGCTTTAAAGCTTTTATTTTCTTTTTTTGCAGACCTAAACATTTTTTTGCTCATGCAAAATGTATTTCCATGGATGGAATTTATGTATTCACCTGCAAAATACTTTTGGGAGATATTTAAAGCTCCTAGAACATGGCGTTTGAACAAAAGCTGGGTTTAGTCCAGACACCTTCCCTTTTATCCTATTTCCATCACCCGCATCGAGTGAGAGAATATTGCAGAATTAGCAGCAGCGCATCCTGCCGGATCTCATTCACGGTTGGCCAAATACAGCCTTTCACCGAGAATTACTTTTGTGTTTGTGTGTGCGGCTTTTAAAGGGGCTCATTAGAAATCCACTGATGAATGATACCTCCGTGTAATAATTGCTATCCTTTTCCCCAGCCTCTTAAACACAGACAGAAAAAAGAAATGTGATAGGACTGAAAGACGAAGCAACAGGAGCAAATGAGAGCAGAGGTGAGCAAAAACGAGGCAGATGTGGAGGAAAAATCTGTGCTGAGAGAAAGCAGGAGCAAGATTGCATTCATTAAAATAGGAGCACAACATGGGGAGGTGGGATTAATCAGAGCTCTGTGCTAATCAGGCTCACTATGCTGGAAAAATTGGAAAGCCAGGAAAGTTAAAGAAAAAAAAAAGGAAGGAGATAGATGAGTGGAGATTCAATGATAAGAAACAAAGCATGAAATTAGTATTTTTTAGAGTCAATCTAGGAGAATAAAAGACGTGTGCAGAAAATAAATATGTGTCATGTGTGGGTACCCAATTTTTCGGACTATAAAGGTGGAATCACACCAGATTTGTACAGCAAATTCTTGTGCCCTGCCCCTCTTTTGCTACTCGCCAACCGTCAAAAAATGGGTTTCTGAGCTTGTGGGAGGAGCTACCAGCCAGTGTTTTAAACCTGTCATGGAGCGCTGTCTGTGTATCTGTAACTTAGAACGTGTGGAAGTTGAGAGGGTTATGTTGAGAGATCAGGTTTATGTATTGTGAATAGTTCTATAAAAACATAAGTAGCCAAGTCTCTCGGTCTGGTTCATGAGATCATTCAAATCAGATGTATCCTCAGCACCGGAGGGGCTTCAGCCTCACTCCGGGGACTGTTTCTGGATGACAGCCGCTTCCCCTGTGTTTCTGTGACTCTGTGACTGAGTTTGAAGGCTGTCCCGCATTT
>NC_050535.1:16496780-16501159 GCF_002922805.2 Oryzias melastigma | reverse complement strand
AGAGGAGAACGATTAGATTCTCCTCCATGTTTGATTTGGAAAGTGCTTCTTTTTCTTCTGCATTGCTGTCAATACCAAAAACTGACACGCCTACAGTGCCCTCTAGTGGTTGTTATTGGGAAAATAACAAATAAATGAGCCAATATGTATTTTTTTAAATCACAAAATCTCACCAAGTATTTGTGTATACTCCAAAACACACAGTATAAGGACCAGCACCTCTATTGGATGTTCTCCTTCAAAATCCATGTTTTGTAAATGCAGTGTGATTTGGGTTTGTGCCGCCATTCGCAACTTCCCCTCGTTAGTGGCTCCACGCCTGTTTCCGAGAGGCTGCAGTTTGATAACATCCAGTCACAGATGGCACCATCTCTAGAAACAGGCTAATTCTGATAGACAAACAGCCCCTTTTCAGTGTCATTGTGAGATGTGTTTGCCTTCTAAGAGCATTAGAGGCTTTTCTTCTGCCACTGATTGAACAAAAGTGTCTTTTCTTTGGCCAGAATGGTCCACATCTGAAGTAGAATTGTTCATATTTTAAATCAGGACAGTGGAAACTGTTTCATTGTGCTTTTGAGGCTATTAGAATTAAAGAAAAATGCCAGCTTTAGAACTGCTATAATAGAATAAAACAGTACATCCGGTCCATGTGCCAAACATTTGTCTCTGATCACAGGGAAAGTGGTCCCTCCGAGGCAGGAACGTTAAAATCAAAACAATTGATAAAAGTCAACCGAATCTGCTGGCAAAATTTAAACCAGGAAAGTCATTAGGTTTCTGCCTAATCGAGTGCCTGTGGAGATAATTAAATTTGGGTCAAAGAGGTAAATGGATCATCTTTAATGCCAAAGTGATAAAAATCCACATGTATTTGTGCTGGGGTTGTCCAGGAGAAAGACATTTAGAAAACAAAACAGTGTTGTCTATCACCTGCGCTGCAGCATTTTAGCTAATAAGCTCTGCAAAAAAATAAAAAATAAAAAGTCTCTGTTCTTTCCCTCAGGCGGAAAGCTTTGACAACAGCGTTTAATCCGTGCGAAATCTACCCTCTAAAACTCTCAATCTCCCTTGTTTATCTCTTTTTTTGGCCTCCACTCATCTCCCTCTCTTAAATGTCCATATTCCAATCGTGTCTCTGCATGATTCCCATCTAATCGGAGCGATCGCACAAAGAGAATTATAAATTTCACATCTATTTTGGGCTCAAAGCTCCACAGTCTGCTTTTAATTAAACCTCTGGTAAAAAGCTGCCCTGACATTCAGCATCCCTCTGCCATGTTCCTGCTCCATCCTCCCTCAGAGGATGTAATTCAACTCACCTCCCGTCTCTCTCTGTCTCGCCAGAACTCTGACCTTGTCCTGACGTTTAACTTGTCCATGCACCGCTCCTGGTGGATGGAGAACGGCCCGGGGTGCAGAGTGACACTCATCAGCTCCCCACCAACCTGGGCACCTGCAGACCACAGATATATATCTATATCTGACTGTCTGATGGACTTTCAGTTCATCGAGGTGGCTCATTCTTCCCTGCAGATACTCCTGGCGGTAAGTATTTAAGCAAAAAAATTTGTGTAAAAAATGCTTTTCTGTTACGTTTATCAACTTAAAAACATTTAATATATTATGCATCGTACTCCTGACATTTTTTCTGCATTTAGGTTAATAAAATTATATGACTTTATTTTTTAAATCATTATGTAAATTCATTTCTATTACAACTCATAACTCTTCTCTGCAAATCTGTCACTGAAATCCTTACATTAGCTTTCAAAAACCTATCAGAATCTAAAGAAATCCAGGTCAAAATAAGTTATTTTCAAGGTTTTTCTTGTCTGATTTATCCTATCTTTAAAAAAACAAACAAAATCTCATCCAGGCATGCACTCAAATTCTGGTCCAACTATACTGTTGCAGTTCCACAAATCACCACTAGAGGCTGCCTTTAAAAATTGCGCTTTTCCCAGAATCCCTTCTGTCAAAAAGTCAAACAATACATCAAAACAACATTGTACAATGTTCATTTAAAACATTTTTTAATCTTTTTGTGTTCATAAAAGCTGCAGGGAAGGAATATTTTTATGAGGTGTTTAGTTCTCTCAGGCTTATATTTGTCTGCTCACAATCCTATGATTATATTAGCATAAGGATCAAGTATAAATCTATGTCTCAAGGCATTTGTCTCACAGCGCTTAACCCAGAATGTGTTGATTCTGAGATAGTTTCACACAAAGTGAAGGAAAATTGAGGAACATGTTTTCATTTTTAAAGTTTTCCAACTCATGGAGATTCTCTACCTTTCAGTTCATTTTATCAGTGGGAAGACGTAATGCACACTGCTTGACAATCAAAGGTATCACTTTTCAAGGTAAACAAGAAGTCATAACAACTCTACAAAAAGGAGTTTTTTTTTGCACAAAAACTAAAACTGTCTGTGATGATTGAAAACAGAGAACAACAGAATCTTGAAATCTAGACACTGGTGATGGTTGTGTATCTTAAGATGTAGTTACACGTACAGGTTTTTGGGTTGGCCTGTGTAGGACCAAAGAAATGAGTGGTCACATCTTAAGGACATAATCATTTCATAAAAATACAGATCAATTTAGCACTTTAAACTAAAGTCTGCTAGCTTGATGCTAACATTTAATGGAATTTCCCACAGGATGGCTAATGCTAACGATTGGTCGACATAAACATACATTGATGGCTAAATAAACATCTTTACAAACTCACAGACAGGAATTTTCCAAATTCTTTTAAAGAAATATTTTTAAAGTAATCACAGTTTTTTACTTTCTTCTTCTTTCGGTTTAAGGTGTAATTCTAGAGCGTGATCTCCACCTAGTGGCCAAACTGAAACGTCCTCCAGGAGAAGCAGAACAATGTTTCCAATGTTAATGATCTGAACATTTTAGTTAGAACTTCTCCTTTAGAGAATCCATGTAACACTGGATGATATTAACAATCTCATTATTTCACTGATACATTTACAGTATGTGAACTGGATCAGATGAATACAAATATATTCAAATCATATAGTAGATTATTAATGTATTTCTAAACAAATGTGTATAATTGTGTAAACTCAAAATTAAATTGAAGGATCGAAAGATTTGAAAAAAAATCAGAATCGAATCAATTTAGGCTCTTGTGAATTGAATTGTTTCTTGGTATTTTAATCGATACCCGCCCCTCGTGGGAGTTGATAAAGGCTTTGTGCTTTAAATTATGGAGGGGAGAATTTGTGACATTTAAAAGGAAGTAGGAGAGCTAAGTGGAAGGCCAATGAGATCCTGTAAGACCAGAATTGACAGCATGAGAAAGTGGAATTGACGAATGCCTTTATTAAATGATATGCTGTTGTTTTCTGAGGTATCCTCCAAAAAACATGTAATCAGCATCACAGAGAACGAGCTCCTCTCACATCAGTTTTCTGTTTCCTGTCGATTTTTCACCTCCTTGTTTTCCTCTGCTCCCTCCTTGGACATTCCCTCCATTGCCTCCTCTCCCACACTGTCAAATTGCAATAATTAGGAGGATCAGACGAGCGAACAGACAGAGAAACGCGGAGCTGAACGGAGGGAGATCTGCCACTTTTCATCTCAGCCTCCTCTGTAGTGTTTTTGGCGGAGTGCTCACATCCAGGCGAATATAGACACAACAAACAGGCCGGGCTGTAATGTGACTGCACGGATCATTACGCCAACAAAAAGAGTGGATCTCTTTCTTTTGTTTCTCTTTCTGCATCTTTACCCCTGCTGCACAACTGTCCCCTCTCATCATGCGCTCACTGCGTCTCTCTCAATCGATAGTGGTAGTTATAGTGTGGCTGAGTGGTGCCCAACAGCTGTCTCTCTGTAATTGGTGTGTTGTAACACTATGATGCTTCCTGAGCACAAACTTGGCAGTCTGATGGCTTCACCGTCTGGCTGGAAATGCTGGAGTTTATAGGAGTTAAGGGTTTTGTCTGGTCAAAACAGGAACTACTGGCTGTCTGCATTTATAAAACAGAACAGGAGTTGATGAGACGTTGACGGTTTTCACTTTCCCGCCATTTTTGAGGGAATAAAACTTTAGCATAAAGTTATTTGTGAGCATTGTGTTGACAAAAACTGACCACTGAGGCCCAGCAGCAGTCATACTCATGTGGCTCTTTTATATCTCCTTGGTGGCTCTTTGGGTAAAGAAAAATAAAATAGTAATTCTTAAAAATTTGGAGATTAGCTATTATTTTAGCAGCATGCTAACATTTTTGGCTAATTTGTTATCTACTGTGGTTTTTAGGCTATTTTAGAGTTTAGCTTCTATTTTAGAACCAGGTTGACTTTTTTGAGTAACTTAGTTTACTGAGGAATTTTAGGCCATTTATGAGTTCAACT
>NC_050535.1:16485783-16496734 GCF_002922805.2 Oryzias melastigma | reverse complement strand
TGTTTTATGCTAATTTGGAGTTAAGCTAACATTTTAGCGATATGCTAACATTTTTGTCTAATTTGTTTTCTACTTGAGTTTTTAGGTTAATTTAGAGTTTAGCTTTTATTTTAGCAACATGCTAATGTTTCTGAGTGATTTAACTTACTGAGGAATTATATGCTTGTTTGGAGTTCAGCTAGTAATTAGGCAACGAGCTAGCTTTTTCGCTAATTTGGCCTCTACTAAAAGGTAAAAACGTTTTTAAAAATCCCATTTTGAGAAATACTAGTTTATTTTTATATTTTTGCTTTTGTCCGTGCTAAAAAATAGACGTAATACATATTTATTAAAAAAAAAAAGATGCAAATCCAAATTTCCTAAAGGCTAAAGTAAGATTATCCAGCTCCTTCTAGGTTTTGATCTGTAGGAAACAATCCCAAATGGCTCTTTTTCTGGTCTGGGTGGTCTTTTGGGCATGAGATGGACTAGTTTGCTCGTGGAACCGCTTCTTTTTCGGTCTGGTTTCGTCTCCAGTTGACCGTCTGACAGAGGAAAAGCAGAACCACCGACTGAACACTGAATATGGATTAATTCTTGATTTTTTTAGATCAAACAAAACATTTATTAAACTATGACATACATTTTTGAGATCTTAATTAATTTTTTACTCTTAACTTAAATAACACAAGCAGTGGGTTGCATGGTGGTGTAGTGGTTAGCACTCTTGTCTCACAGCAAGAGGGCCTCGGTTTGAACTCCAGAGGGACTTTTCTGTGTGGAGTTTCCTTGTTTTCCTCGTGCAAGTGTTGATTTTCTTGAGGTGCTTCTGCTTTCTCCCACAGTCCAAGAACATGCTTCATGAATCTAATTTGTCCATTGGTGTGTATGTCATATTGTGTGTGGTTTGTGGCCCTACGACTGACTGTTTTCCTGTTCAGGGTGTACTCCGCCTGCACCAAACAGTGACTAGGATAGGCTCCAGCAACCCCATGACCCCAAAAGGGGGCAACTGAGGCTCCCAGACGGCTCTAAAATGAGGCTAAAACATGCCATTTTATATAGTAAAAATATATTTCTACTAGGGAAGTAACTCCCAGCGAACATTTCAATGTTTACTTTACATTTTTATAGAGAATTACATCCTATTAAATTTTACTCTATAAGCTGTTAATTTCACAATAATCATTGTAACATGTTCTTTTTACAGAAAAAATAGACATAAATATAGATTAGATATGGATTTATTATACACTAAATAAAATAGAATAATATGTTTTAATTTTTTAGGGTTTTTTTTGCATCAGCTGCCCTGTCACTGTTAACAATGCAGACAATGCAACTGATTATTCAGATTTAATTAAAAGAAAAACTCAAAGCATTTACTTTGTTGAAAAGTGGATGTCTGCAGGTAATTGCAGCGATTAGCCAAAAGTAGAAGAATTATTCATGAGAATTTCCACCTTTAGGTTTGGTCTGTGAAGTTCTCAAGTGCACACGCTTAAGTAAGTTTAATTATCCGGTTTTTATGGTAGAAAAGGTCATTAGCTGCATTAAAAAGAATTTTCTAGCAAAAACTTCACAATCACTTAGTTTCCAAACTTTAAATTACTGCAACATTTGACTATTTATTTAAGCAAGCTTTTTGAGTAAAATATAAGAAGTCAATATAATAAACTTCTTTTAACTGTCAGAGAATAAAACTCGAAAACCTTCTTAAATTTTTGTTGTCCAGATCTTCTTGTAGTTTTTCACAACATGCTCTACTTTTTCTTAGACTGGATTTTTGTGATGAAATTAAATAGGCTTAAATAAAAGTTTAATAAATACAAACATGTTTAAAAACACACTTTTTCTTCACTTTTTTGTTTGCACATTCACTTTTTCACGTTTTAATGAAATTCAATCAACAATACATTATAAGATCGCAAAGAGACAACAGAAAATGAATAAAATAGTGTGATTTTTGGCATATTGTCCCACATTAATTAACCTGGTGTGTCATCAAAGCCATTTTCAAAGACAAATCATAGTGAATTTTAATTTCAATAGATAATGGAAAACATTTACAGAGAATTCAATGTCAGTCAAGGAAGGCATTCCATTAAACTAATCTCCCATTTGCTGAAAAACATTGTATATGTTGTTTGGATCAAGTTAATCCCACCCCTGAACCTGTTTAACAAAAGCACGCAATGTTTGCTAACAGCGGAGCTCCTGGGCATCATCAGACCATAAAACAGATTCGTTTATCTGCCGTAATGGAGTCTTTGGCTGCAGAAGAACGCATTTCCCATCACTAAAGAAAGTGTCCAGCACAAAGCCTGATGAAACCAATCAGACGCAGCAGCAACACCGCTGACAGGAGAGCCGAACGCCATCGATTGTCTTGTTAAAAGTGGCGTGTGGAAAAAGGTGGGGTACATTAGGCAGTTGTTGAAGCTAAAGTGAGATGACTCGAGGAGAATTCTTGTGTGGCAGGTCTGGTTTCTATTGATTAACTATCAAAAATTGTTCAATAACACATAACCAGGGGATCTGAGCTGATACGCAAGCAGCAGCTGCAGGAATAATTCTTGCTTTGTTATTCCCATGTTAGTCTAATTCAGCATGAAGCGGTTTTAGTCTCTGCAGAGCTCAGATCTGGGTAGATTTGACATCTAGTGTAAACATCTCAGCCAAAAGAACACAAGTTAGGATCTTGTTTGCTAATAGAAGGAGGTCTGAGAGAAAATAAAAAGAACAGAGGCACAAAAGGTAGCATACAAGAAAGAGCTAACTATGTGATCCAAAAACTCATACAGTGCAAAGATGACTTGTTTTAATTAGAGTTTTTTTTTTTAAAGGGTAACCAAACCCCAAATCAACTTTTTTTGACGGTTTACCTCCATAAATGTGACTTTAAAAGTGCTGACTGATGGTCCTTGACGTATTTTTGACAATTTGAAATAAACGTGTTTAATTCTAAAAATAATGGTCTAAAACTGTCTTGTGCTGCCCCCTACAGGTTAACACGGGGTATTACAGTTTAATTTAGCGATTGGTCAAACCATTTAACCCTTTAACACCAGGGAAATCTCCGGCTACAGCAAAATAACACACATGCTTCGAATTACACAATTAATTCCAGTGGATTCTGAAACAGAAAAAAAGGAATTTCAGTGCAAATAATTCAAATTTCAACATGTTCAATGGACGTGTTTTGTAGGCAGAGCCCAAATAGTGTCTTAAAAATGTAGTGATGGAGGAACATGTGTTTTGAATGCATTTCCATAGACGTTTTATTGGAGATAGTCGCTTAAACGCAAGTTTCCGATGGCCGTGTGATTGTAGCTTCAGAGCTAGCCTTCAATTAACCCTTTAACACCGGAGCTCCAGTGTTTGTGTTCTTTGATTTGCTGTAACTTTTTAACTGTTACCACGATCCACGTAACTCCAGTAGATTTTGAAGGAGAAAAGTCATTGTGTTTGTGACTGTCACTACAAAATTAACTACAAATCCCATCATGCAGTGCATCGATTCTAAATTTTTGGGCAAAAATAGCTTTGATAGCATTAAAAAGACAGACATGATGAAGGCAGTAAAACAGCTGTGTTTTTTGAATTACAAATACACAAACAATAAATAATTTGTTTATGAATGTATAGAAGTTTTTGTGAAGTTTTTTGCTGTTGGTGTTGCACAAAATTAGGAAGACACCAAATATTTATGGAATAATCTCAAGTGCCGAGTTATTTGGTTTAGTTTTGAGTGTTATATAAACATCTAAAAAATATAGTCACAATGCAAAGTTATGTTTTAAAAGTTTAAAAGTTTTAACAATTTTTTTTTTCTGTGTTCAATAACTGTTAGTACTTAAGGTGTGTTTTGGATTTTCTGTGCAATTGAGTCTGACACCCCGGCTTTAGACGCCCATTCATCCTCAGAGTCTGCTGAATCAATTTTGGACTCACAAGGCTCCCATAGCCAATCCAGCTGCTGATGGGTGAAGGCTGGGTATAGTCTGTTCCAGGGTCACACACGTTCACAACTAGGCCGATGCAGAGATACCAATTAACCTATGAAGGATGTTTATGGACTGTGGGAGGAAGTGGGAGTGCTCAAAGAAAACCCCCGCATGCACGAGGAGTACGTGCAACCTCCACGGAGAAAGGTCCCATCCAGGAATCAAACCGTGGCCTTCTCGCTGTGAGGCGAGAGCGCTAACCACTACTACTGCATCTTTGCATCAACCGGCTTTAAAAGGTTTCATTTCAGGCAGAACTAACAGAGCCAGGGGCTGTTAATGCTAAAGCAAACAAATATTTTCTACGATTAAGATTCAGCATAAGAACAATGAGAAAAATAGAGGAACAATCTCAGTTGGATCCAGATTCCCTCGTCTTCATCGAACACCAGCTGTTTGAAAATAACCAAACCTCCTCTTCCTGCCTTCACACCTTGCAGGCACTCTTGGAGATTCTGCCAAGTGAGCATTTGGCAATTGATTCTTCCTGGAAAGAATGATGGGATGACAAGCGAAGACTCCATTCATGAGGGGTTTCTCAGCGTTTTGGCCACAGTGCTTTGAGGTGGAACTGTACTTCAAGTTTTTTTTTTTTTTTTTTGCATTACTCAACACAAGTATGACTCTTAAATAATTCAGTGATACACCAGATCAAATGCCAAAAGATAGAAGTTGGCATTTTGTTTAAAGTGCACAAATTTAATTTGCACAACCAATTACTTTACCACACTCTAGAGGAGTTTTGCCAATGTTTTTTTATCTTTTTTTTTTTTTTGCAAATATGTTTCAGTTATGCAGATTGTTCTCTGTTACTGACTGCTACCGAGCCAGCAAAGCCAAGTGGCCCCATATGGTTTAAAAGTGGGAGTAAAATGTGGACCCCAATTGGGTTTGTACACAGTTTCTGTGGTGGCCCAACCTGCGTTTGCCACATTAGCTCAAGTGGACACTCAGTGGGTGGGCTCGCTATGCTATCCAGCCGCCTGGTGGACAGTGGAGCTCGGTAGATCAAGACAGAGGAGCACGCTAGCTCATTAGAGGGGAGTTTGCTAGCTTGCTTCAAAGAAGCTCACTAGCATGCTACGCAGAAATCACTAGCTTGCAACAGAAAAGCTCACTAGCATCCTACAGAGGAGCTAGCTAGCAAGCAACAGAAGAGCTCACTAGCATCCTACAGAGGAGCTCACTGGCATGTTACAGGGGGGCTCAACCGGCATGCTTCAGTGGAGCTCACTAGCATGCTGCAGAGGACCTCGATAGCATGCTACAGTGGAGCTGGCTAGCTTGTTACAATGGAGCTCAGTAGCTTGCTAAAGAGGAGCTTAATAGCATGCTGCAACCGAGCTCACTAGCTTGCTACAGCGGGGCTTGCTAGCACGCTACGCCATCCTCCAGGCAGCTAGTGTAGCAAGTTAACCAACTGAATCCCTACTTAAGTCAATGTGGACAAACCCAATCGGGACCCACATTTTCTGCCCACTTTAAATCATATGAGGCCTACTTGCTGGCTGGGTATAATAATGTGAATGTATCTTTTTCTGTTAATAAAGGCCCGTCTTATCTCTTGCTCACCTTAAATAACCAGAAACTAAATAATAAAAAAAAAAGAGTTTTACAAAATAGATGAGAAAAATATGAACAGCAAATCAGAAAACCAAAGGTTATGAATGTGACAACATAATGCATTTTTCACAAAATCAAGTAATTAAAAAATAACAAGCTTCAAAATAAAACAGGATATTGAGATGTGAAATAAAGACTACATGTGTAAAACTCTGCATCTGCAATGCATCAGAGCCCCTTTGCTGCCGTTTTCATCACATGCATCAGATTAGAAACATCAGTTTAACCACTGAAGGGGAAAATATTGCAGTTAGCTCTTGAAAAGTTACAAGAACGTGCATTTTCCAGTACATCAGCCTCACTATTATCTCCACGTACCTTTGGGTGACGCCGCAAGGTTTACTGTCTTCCTGTTGAACAACCAGCCGCATTTACGTGCTCACCATTGCAAGACACAGCTGCTCTACAAGCTGTTCCAGAAACTGGGAAGGAAGGCTGCCTCCCAGCCTGGGATTGTGGGTGTTTATGTGTGTGCACACAAACGGGTTATTGCTCGTCAGCTCATTCGGGGTGGGCGTCTTGTTGGGGGTCCATGCTTCATTTGTGATGTTTCTGTTGTCACCAGTAACATGGTAAACATGTAAACATGACTGCAAACAGATGCTAAAAATCGTAATAAAAATCTGTTGCTTGTCTGCTTACTTTAGGTGTATTATCATATGAATCAGCCTTACAGAAAATATTTGAAATTATGAATTGTCTATATTAATATATTACTTTTTTGTAGTAAAAGATTGTGTTACAGACAATAAAAATGCTTAATCGAGATGGAAGAGTATTTACATTTGGTCTAGAGCCTGATCTAACTTCAGTTTAATAGCTTACTTCCTCACAACAGAGGGTTAAAATAATAGTCAGAGCAAGATTTTTAATGCATTATTTAAAACAAAACTTAATTGAAGTTGTATTAAAGATCTTCTTTGTTTCTTATTGGTAGGATGGATCATATGCATGTCCGTAATTCATTTATAATTGCTGAAAACATGATAAATAGCTTTTTCTTTTTGTTCTGACCTGACCAGAGATGTTAACAAGTTCCAGTTTGCAATTCTCAAGTCTTTAGCCTTACCTTAAAGTCAGGTCACAAGTCTTAAAATATTTAGCACAATAACATTTTTATTTTATAAAGTACTTTTAAAGAAATTTTGTGGAAACAGAAACAGGAAGTTGGCGTTTCTCCATTGTCAATGTAAAAGATTTGTAAAGAGAGCTTTTATTTTTTAAAACTCGACAAAATAAAATACAGAAAATTGTTCACAAGTCTTAGACATTGGGTCTAGTCTCAAGTGTCTCAATCTAAAGTCTCAATTTAAAGTTCCCAATTTTAAACCTAGCTTTATTACCCTAGAACACTTTTGCTATAAAAAGTTACACCATCACTTTTGCCTTTAAATAAACATGAAGACAAAATTTTAAGCAGTTCACTTTTTGGTAAACTTTATTTATTTATGCAGCTTTCATTTACATTTAAGGCAGGTGAACCTCAATGATTGTAGGATTTATATTAAAACAATCTATCAAGTGACTACATCTTCATATTTTCCAGATAATACCAGATTTTTCTAAAAAAAAAACCATTTAATCTATGAATAAATTGTTGCATTTCCTAAATAGATGGTAAACTTTTAAAACCTTGTTAAAATTTCTCAATTTTCAAGGTACATAAGCAAGATATACATTTGATAGAACAGGCGGGGAGAGAGCACAAAGCAAGATAAGACTCACACAGCACCCTGTTGCTAATATTGGTTCACCCCAGCTATCATGTGTGAATTTTCTCACTTCGTGGGCAGATATAATCTGATTTATTGTATACAGGATATTATGTTTACATGCAGCAACACCACGATGAAATACTTGAGTTTCAGAAATATTAACAGGATATTGATGTGTAGAAAAGGCTGTTGTGTCACAGCTGAACAAACCCTAGGCACTGCATGCATCGGTGCACTTGCATTGATAAAACTGCTCCTGAAAGTCATTTTGAGGAGGGCAATGAGCCTGCAGAAGACAGAACGGGTTCCAGTTCAGGTGGAACTTCAAGTCCAACTCTCTTGAAAGTCTGAGAAGCAGCGGTTTTAAAAGTCTCCAAGATGAGTGCTAATAAAAGAAACCTTCCAGGAGAGGTCATCTTCATCTTTCAAATTACAAACCGAAGTGTACTGGTGCATTCACACTGAATGCGGCAGGCGCGTCAAATTTGCGTCTCCCGCCTCTCTTTTGATGTCTGTCAAATTTACTGCTCAATGGCTTGACGCGCCTGCCGGAGAAACAGCTGAAGGGCGGTTTTAAACGTTACTACTGTCTGTCTGTATAAATATATATATATACTGTATATATATATACATATACATATATAGGTATAAATGTGTGTGTATGTAAATATATATATATATATATATATATATATATACATACATACATGTGTATATATAGGCCTATTAATCCGATAAAATATTAATTTTTTTATTGTCTTGATGAAAATGAGAAAAACATCATAAGCCCATAAAGCTAGAGCGGTCCCGTGCGCTACAACAGCACTCGGGGCGGCCCTCCACGCTGTCGGGCACCTAACTGCCGGCAGGCAACCAGAGCGGGCTCCGCCGCCCACAGACCTGCAGCCTTAGCAGTAGACCTCACTAGATCTGCCAGGCACCTTGACAGCAGCGACAGCTCTTAGCTCTGCTAGAGCCTGGGGAGCGGAGCTCACTAGCTTGCTAAGCTATCCACCTGCCGGCTGGCTAGCGTAGCCGTCCATCCAGCTCTATGAGCTCTGTGGCAGGCTAACGATCTAACCAGGGGGCATCCCTCCTTCGCACAACAGTAAATGGGACAGTTTGCGGGAACTTAGCGGCCCCCGTGAGTTAAGAAAATGGATGGAAGATCATGACCAAAATCCTTAGGCAAGGCAAGGCAAGGCACGTTTATTTGTATAGCACATTTCATGTACAGAGACAATTCAAAGTGTGGCTTTGAATCGAGTGGCTATCCTTGATGTTTATTCCTACTCTTTGATCTAGTCACTGAAAACTTCACATACCCAAAGCTGAGTCCCTGATTGGTTGATGGCGCCGAAATCGTGCCGTTGCAGATCGCGTCTTCACATTGACTTAACATAGAAACTTGAAGCCTCCGCCGCGCTGTCCATGTTCACTGTGAATGCACCATTACAGGCATCAAAGGTTATCTACTGTTTTTGACCAGCAGTTATTTTTAAAGGTAGATGTGCCAGATAAAGCACCTGGACGCTGATACCTTCAATACTCGCCTCCATTTGGAAGAAGTGCCCCCCCCCCCCAAAAAGACAAAAACTATATCTAATTCTTGAGCCGCACCTTCGTCTTAAACAGAGTGAACATGGAGGGATGAGTTAAAGAAACAGAGGAGGAAAAGATGCGGCGCGGAAAGAGGACGTAGCTGTTAGAGACAAAGGAAAAGAAAGCAGGAAGCTGGAGGGAAATCGAGTGAGAAACAGAGAGATGGGCTTTGGGAGCTGAACATTATTTAGTCTAAATGAGGTCAGGACCTTGAGATACTCGTTGAATCTTAAATGTAGTTTCTCACAAATTCAACTGGCTGTGCATGCGTGTGTGTAGTCAATAGAATACCAGCCAGGTCAATGTCATTTTCACCAACACTTAAAGCCTGATTTGAGCACTAAAGCTTCTTTTTTCAGTCTAACGCTGGTTTATAAAAACATGTGTGTACCTTTCCCTGCATCGCCTTTTCCTTCCACGTCTCTGCCTCCCTTTGCCTCTTCTATATCACAAGGGGGTAATAAGGTCACTTAAATGTCGACCTTACATCGACTATGCTTTCCTGCATCTTTGCACCAATCGGCCAACTCCTATTGGT
This sequence comes from Oryzias melastigma, assembly GCF_002922805.2. Classification (NCBI taxonomy): domain Eukaryota; kingdom Metazoa; phylum Chordata; class Actinopteri; order Beloniformes; family Adrianichthyidae; genus Oryzias; species Oryzias melastigma. Next base: position 16,487,270 of record NC_050535.1, on the reverse strand, counting down.
TTCCTTGGAAACTGACAGCCAATGGGAGATAAGATCAAGGAGCAAAGGTGTTCTGCTAGTCTGTCACAGTCAAAAACGCCAAACATATACATGTGTTTCTTCTTGGTAAATGTTGGAGCATGCAGAGTTTAAGACTAATAAAGCTGTTTTTTTTTGTATTACAAAAATTGTGTTATGCTTACTCAAAACGTGACTCTTCAGCTTAACTTTAAAAATAATGACTGAAGTAGAAAATCCTGTTTGACGTTCATCCTCTTTGTATTTGGAAAAAAACCTGTTCTGCTCATGAACGCTGTAAGTCTGCCGCACTAAGACTTATCTTAACCCGCTTTGTTTTTCCTCTTTGTGTGCAGTTGGCGGGGTTTATCTACGCCTGTTATGTGGTCAAGCTCATTTCAGAAGAAGAGGATAGCTGTAAGTACACATTAAAGATAATTCTTTAAAAAAAAGCTTGCAATTTAAAAAATGAAGTCAGAAATAACTGTTTTTTTCAGGTCAGAGGCATGCGGTTAGAATCCGTGATGTTTTCTTTTTTTTCAATTTATTCTGTTAGTTTATTTAAAAGTATTTTTTGTCAGTTTTTGTTCTTTCTGTATCAGCAATATTCTCTCATTTGGTATGTTGTGTTTCCCAGAACTAATTTACTATTTTTACTGACTTTTAACTTCCCTGTCTTATTGACTTCGCCCTTCATTTTTTTTTCTTCTTGATTGTTCACACCTGCCCTCAGTTAATTACCACACCTGCAGCTTGTTGTCTTATTGCCTCTGTTTATTTTACAGATTCTCTATTTTATTTGCCTTTGTTCTGTTTCTTGAGTTGCCAAATTTAAGCATTTTTAATTGAGTTCTGTTGTTTTAAGGAGTCATTTTAAATGAGAATAATACACTTTCCAGTTACATATATATATATATTTATATATATATATTAGGGGTGTAACAGATCACAAAACTCACAGTTCGGATCATGTCATGGTTTTAGGGCAGGGGTCTCAAACTCAAATCAGCCGGGGGCCGCTGGAGGCGGAATCTAGTTGAGGCCGGGCCGCATCAGGATTTTCATAAGAAAATCGCTGAGAAAACATTCCAATGTTCTTAAATATCTTTATTTTTAACACAAAATAATGAATAAATAATGAACGACATGTATAGATCTTTGTCTGTGTTGATTTATATATATATAAAAAAATAAGTTTTTAAATAGTTTATATTGAAGATTAAACTTAAGATATATTGCTAGGGGGTAGGATTAAAAAAAGTTTTTTAAACTTTTTCCTATTCCATTTCAAACTACATAATAGAGGTGCAATGTATTTATTTATAATTTATATAGAATTTTCTGTTGTTGTTTTCTTGATTTTTTACCATGTACATTAAAAGATGAATAAAAAAAACAAATAATTTGTACTAAATAAATAAAATAATAATAATGACCAAACAACAGATACAGACAACTGAAGAAACCACATATTGACTGACTGACTAGAG
>NC_050535.1:16467158-16484829 GCF_002922805.2 Oryzias melastigma | reverse complement strand
GCCGCAAATGGCCCGCGGGCCGCGAGTTTGAGACCCCTGTTTTAGGGTCATGGTTCGTATCAGTAAAAAAAAAATGCATTAGATGTGAACAGACAATGAATTTGTGAGCTCGAGGTGTGTTGCGATATATATTTATACATATATAGATATATATATATATATACTAGAGCTGTCAGGCGATTAAATTTTTTAATCGCGATGAATCGCATTGTCCAGAGTTAACTCGCGATTAATCGCAACTTTACATGTGGCCTTTTTTTAAGGAAAAAAATGTGTGGTTCGTGGCATTTAGCAGTTCTACATTAATTTTGAAAACAAGAATGACAAAATTAATAGTTTTCATCAGAAATACTTTATTTTGTAACATTGTATTGAGATAAACTTTCTTAACAATAAAAGGCTGTAACATAAAATGCCTAACAAAAGCCCAAGTGCAAGTGAAGGGCATTTTAAATTCTAAACTTCAATCAACGTTCAGTAAAATAAAATAAAAAACATCAAAATAACATTTCCATAACACCTTCATGTTCATTTTTTGTCAGGACCAAATCTTTTCCTCCTCTGCTGAACTACAGTAATAAATAAAATAGAGATTTATCATTTCCAATGAACTTTTGTTTTTTAAAACATTAAAGACTAAGAAAAGCGGGATACACTGAGGATAGTTTGACAGTCTGTTACTGCCGCCGCGTTGTCTGGCTGCAGTTCGATGCAGCGACGTGTCCAGCGGAGCTCACGTGATGAATATGCCGCCAGACAGACCGCTATGCTGGGGTTGGATCAGGCTTAAACCTCCAGAACATTTCAAACGTCCCTCTGTGCGCTTGCTGTTCGGAACGTCGGGGGTCCGCAGCTCTCGGGACGCGGCGCCGGACACGAGCCGGTACCACCAGACGTGGTACTGGACGCGAACCGGAGCCGGGTTAGGGTGCAGGAGCTCTCCAGGTCCTAGCGCCGGCCGGTTTTAGCTCGCAGTTCGGAGGTTGGAGAGCCGCCGGTGAGTTAAAGGGCTGGACGCCCGCGCGCGGTATGGAAAGGCACTCATGAGAAAATCCCATTGACTGTAAAAATAATGGACCTATCGAGCTATGAGGTCCCCCCATTATATACAGTCTATGGAAAATCAGCGATTAATGCGTCAAAAAAATTGTCGGCGTCAAGCACGTGTCAGATTAATGCGTTTTTAACGCGACAAATCTGACACCCCTAATATATACACATATATATATATAAACTAAAATAATTGCCATAGTTCTTAAAGTGTAATACGATTCGTGATCACCAGGTGCAAACACGTCACCAATCTTTACCAATCTATTTTGATGGCAGCTCTGCTTTGTCCCAAATAAACACAGTCAGTTATTGAATGAGATTTTACTTAAGCCAGAATCAAAAACTTTCATATCTTTTGTCCTTTTTTTGCTTGAATTGAAGTTTTAATTAATCTAACTGACAAAATTCACCAATCATATCAACTCAACAAATCACAGATCAATTCAAATAGCCCAAACAAACAGATAAACATATTAGAACATTAGACTATTGTTTGAGGGTTTATATATATATATATACACTTTTAATAGGGATAAAACTTTTTCCCTTCTTTGTTATCTGAATCAACATGCAGTAAATGTTGATTCTTGAGTGTAATGACCAGAGAATAGGAACATCAGTGAAGTTTAGATTAGTTGGTAATGAGCTTTGTTTTTTTTTTCCAGTTAGACAACATTTAAAATACCCCCACTCCTCGCAAATAAGATACACTCAATTTACAAAATAATGATTTGTCTTTTAGCCTTAATCAAATTCACTTGGACTTTTACTGCTGGTTTTCATTTCTCATTAAGTAACAAAGAAATTATATGAAAAAACATCAACTCTGAACATATCAAAATTGATGGACATTTTTATGTAGCAGTGGTGAAGATTTACGCTAGCGAGACACAGAGGTATCATAATCAGACGGGGGGGATCAAGAACGGGGCTGCGCAGCTCAGCTCCAAAAGCCACGCCCCCTCAGAGGAGATTTTGGAAACAGAGGCTTCAGACAAACATGAAAAATGTATTTTTAAGACATTCTGGTTGTGGTATTTTGGTTAAGACCTTCATAAATACCGTCAATATTTTTCCACATTTTACCTCGGTTTATGGTATTACATTGACTAATTAAGAACTTCGTAAGCACCCACTTAAGTCGGGATTAAAGGGCTCTCCTTCTTCATTTACTTGTAACCCAATGTACCCACTAACTGTGGAAGTTGTGTTCTTTTTTGACGCCAAATCACTAGGTGCACAACTTGCCATCTTACTTCCCTTTACTCAGTTGTGGACCTGCCTCACTGTCTCAGTGATGATACTCTCCAGCAGATTCTTTCTTATTAAAAGGTTTATTTAAAAGTCAAAATTTAGGTGCCACTGAACATGCAATCAGCTTTAGGGAGTAAATTGATTTTTTTTTTTAAATCATGTCTTTAATATGTCTCATTTTTTCATGATAATCAAAATGAAAATGATACCGTGTCTGTTATTTAGGCACCGCCCAAGCCTAGTTGGTGTGTCCACACATTCCTAGTAAACTCAGTAAGTTTTAAACATTTAACAGGTTTGTAAAGACCTAAGTGTTTGACTACTGCAGGGGTGTCAAACTCAGTCGCACAGAGGGACAAAATCCGAAATACACCTTAGGCAGCCGGCCGAACAGGATAAACATTTATTGAACATACTAAAACTACATTTTTAAAACCTTAAAAACATAACTTTTTTGCATTACTATGAATAAAATAGCTATGAAAACTATTGGTATGAGATGGCAAAGATGCTGAAATTCGATAGCTAAAAATGCTGAAGTTAAAAGCTGAAAACACAAAAGCTAAGAGCTTCCTAAAATATTAGCTAAACGGCAAATTAGCCTAAAACTGGTAAAATGTCTAATTTAGTCAACACAGCTAGCATAAAGCTAAAAGACTAGCTTAATTCCAAAATATAAAAAAAAAAACTTAAACTTAAAAAAGCCAGAATTAGCCAAAACAGCTAGCGTGTTAATATTAGCCAAACTCCAAAACAGAATAAAAAATCTTAGTAAATGCTAAAATAGTCCATAAAGCTAGCATAATGCCAATTTTTAAAACTTAAAAATAGTAACTTTTAAAAATAATTCTGAATAATAAAAAAGCGGGAATATTATTCCGGAATAAATCAACTTAAACCTTAAATAACTTTTAATATTTCACTTTACATAAAAATATATTTTGTCAAAATTATACAAGTTAGAAATTAGTTCAAGATAACATCGGGTCATTAATAACAATAAAATAAAATGATCTGGAGGGCCGGATAGAATTACCTGGAGGGCCGGATCCGGCCCCCGGGCCTTGACTTTGAGACATGGGCTACAGTGTTCATCTGCTGTCACAAGTGTGGGTCAAAAAAAAGGAAAAATCAGAGTTCATCACATTTCTGTTCATCATTTTTAATCAAAAAGGAAAGATAACTTTACAAAATTCAAATATTTCATGGAATTAGTTTTATGCCGACAAAACTGGAGAAATGAATGTTTTAATTAGACGATAGTTGCCTTTCAAATGCGGCGTGCATCTGTGTCTCATTAACATGAATGAGCCATTAACCTGAGGTCATCAGTTTCTTTATTCAGTTAAAGTAGGCGCAGCCCTCCTTCCAGCCGATCAATACAGCAGCATGTCTTATTCAACACTGGGCTCAGGATGCTGTTTGCCCATGTATAAATATTGATAGGTTCTGAATGCAGTCTGGATCAGTGAAGAATCATTTTGAGAAGAGCGGACGTGTTTTCCTGCTTCCTAAAAGCCGATTGTGCCTTGAAACTGACAGGGGAAATTATTCCAGTCTCCCACTAAGAAAACCTGTTAGTCATAGCTGAGAGGCTTTGTGTGCGATCAAACTCCTACAGTAAAATGTGAGTCTTTTTTCTTACAGGTTTGAATATAAAAAAAGCCCAAATGGTTTGAACAAACTGACTTTGCATGTTCTCCTACTTAGAAGTCGGACATTTTCATCTTAGGTGCATGTCCACTGTGAGAGACAGAATCTAAAAAATCTGGAAATCACATGGTATGATTTTTTAAAATAAGTTATTTGTATGCTACTGCTAATAAGTATTTGAACACCTGAGAAAATCAATGTTAGTTTTTAGTACAGGAGCCTTTGTTTGCCATTCCTCGAGTCAAACAAGTCGTTTTTCACCAGGTTTGGCCCACTCCTCCACACAGATCTTCTCTAGATCAGTCAAGTTTCTGGACTGTCTCTAAGAAACACAGAATTTGAGCTCCCTCCAAAGATTTCTATTGGGTTTAGATGTGGAGACTGGCTAGGCCCCTCCAGAACGTCTCCTGACAGACGGTCATTGTCATGTCGGAAGACCTGGCCACGACCCCTCTTCAATGCAGTCTACAGTTTAGTCTCTGGTGTCCTTTGACAGCTCTTTGGTCTTTACCATATTAGTAGTTGGAGTCTTACTGATTGTATGAGGTGGACAGGTGTCTTTATGCACCTCAAACAGGTACTTCTGATTTAGAATAATAAGTGGAGGTGGACTATTTGAATGTTGACTAACAGGTCTTTGGGGGTCAGATCTCTAACTGATAGAGAGGTGTTCAAATACTTAATTGCAAATGAGTTGTGTTATGTTAATTTAAATATTCTCTTACAGAAATACTTTTCTACAAATTCATTTCTCCATAGTGATTATAGGTGAGTTTCTCCTAGTTAGTTGATGAATTGATGCTCTTTCCATGCCAAGTCACATTGTAATATTTCACCCTCACCATGAAAATCCATGGAGGGACACTTTGTATGCCTCCAGTCAATCTACAGTAAAATGTAGGCCTCTGGATTAATCAGAGAAGGCAGACACACAGCAGGACATCTTGCAAAGACGGGATGAAAAGCCTCAAACTTTGAAAAAAAAAAAAGCAGGAAGCTGCAAGAGGGAGTTGTCAAAAGAACACTCGCTGCCAGGAGGACTCAGAAAATATCTCTGGATTTTCCAGCCGCTATTAAAAAATGACAAAGAAGTGTAAAGATGCAACTTTTTATTTTTGTTTTTCAATCGCTTCGGGGATCCCTTGTAATCTTCTTGTTGTCGAGCTTGAAGTCTTGCGACTGCTCAGCAAACAGTCGGAGAAAATAAACGGTAATTAGTGGGATTTGAGCGAAAAAGTGCCACAGGTGAAGAAACTAACACTCACTGAGGACAGAGCAGGAGGGTTAATTACTGCGATAATTATTCAGTGTATGCCTTTATCTGTGTGGATGTGTTATTAGAATAATTATGAACAATCTTCTTGGTCTTATAGCTCCTTAAATGGGTCTCAGTCTGATCACATAAAACTATTTTTTATTCATATTTAATTGTATCAGTCACTTAATGACGGAAATTTATTATGTAAAAATATGGAAATTTCCGCCGTACACCTGCTAGAATTCATTTTTTCTTCTTCTAGAGAAACTATTCCACAGCTCGTGAATAAAACATAAGAATTTTTAAGTTGGGTCTCAACAGGTTGACGGGCAGCACGCTGACATCTTTAGAGGCTCGGTTGGCTCTGATTCGCCGGGGTTCAAACAAAGCAGAAGCTCGGCTGAGGCTGTCCGACTGCAGCGTGAATCAGCAGGAAAACCGTTTCCACTCGGCCGCTTTCCCACAAAAAAAAAGAAATACATCTGGTGCCAACAGAAGTTCTGCCCTGTCTGACTGAAGAGACATAATGAGCCAACAAAAAAGAAGAAGAAGCATCAGGAGGACTGCTATTAGAGAAAGATCTTCTGTTTCCCTGTTGTGCAAAGAAATCAAAGTCTGTCGATGTGAAAAATGGGACAATAGGGTGTTTTGCAGTAGATTTGTGCAAAATAATAGTGTCAGTGCAATGTTTAAAACATTTTTTCTATCAAATGAAACTACCAAGATCTGTTAAAGATGCATATTTGAAGGAGTGACTCAATAATGAATCACTCCTTTAGTGTTTTCAGGTCACATTGTGTTGTAATGCAGGTTTTCATCACCCTGATATTTAGACTAATTCCCCCATTTGTCTGATATGTTTCTTTAATCTCTACAATGACGTGGAGAGTCCCTTATCACAAGCGGCTTGATGCCATGAGATCTGGGAGTAATTGGAGGTGTGCTGGTAAGCGAGGCGAGGAGAAGGCTCTTCGTGAGGCGCACAGCATCAAAGTCAAAAGCTTTCCTCTCCTCAGAAGCCTAAAATCTCAGATCCGGTTTGAGGAGAGAAACCACCTGCTGGCAGCTACTCAACACCAGAATCTGAGGAGACGTCCTTCATAAGGCAGAAATATATTGTTAGGCTCACTCTGAAAGTCCCTCTCCGATCATCTTATGATCTTCAAAGTGCTCCCAGTGGTTTCTTTGATTATGATGATGCTGTTTTTAGCTCAAATCAAAAAACTTGTCGTTTTCTGGGACATAGTTTCTGCAGAGCGGCAGTAGTTCATTAAAAACTTGATTTCATATCAGCATGAAATTTGGATCTTTGTTACATTAAGTATTACTTTTTTTTTTAAATATTACTTTTCAGATTTTTTTTCTGTCATCACAATAAATTAAAGGTATTTTAAGGCCAAGTATGTTTTCTTTTTGCTCCTTACATCAAACTGTTTGTTTTCCTACTAACAGAAAAGATTCAATACAAATAAACAATAAAAAATGACCACAAATCCTTTCATTCTCCGTTCATGTTGTGCTCCATGTGACAGACCGCTATGCACCCGCTCAGCACAACTCAGCTACATGTGCACTCGCCCGCTCTCGCACTCAGCACAAACGACCGTTCACGAAAAAAAAGACAAAACAAAAGAGAGTTGAAAAAAAAAAAAAAAAAAAAGAGCACGGCTCCTAGGAAGAAGTCAGAATGGAAACAGTTGCGAAGCTGCATCGTCATCAATGACTGTTGTCATGGTAGATTGGTTAAAGTTGCAATAAAAATGTAAAGTCACAGAGTGATCAACAATCTCAGCTTTGCTTGAATTTGCGTTAATAGTTGCGATCGCGACATCGCGATAAAATCCTGGAGGATTCACTTGTGTGAAACTTTTAAATCCGAAGGAGCTGCAGAAATTTTTAGGAGTGAAGCGCACCTGAAGCCCATCTGCGACGCACACATACACACAGCGATCCTGCATGAAGAAATGTCATCAGCTCTGCATTTCTAAGTTTAGACACAGGCCGAGACAAACTGATTTTTTTAATTTTCTGCATCGATGAGCATGTTGATGAGGTCCTTTTAACAAGGAATCGTTACATCCTTAGCTCACACAGCACTGTAGTTGGTGGTTTGAAGACTATCAAGGTCCCACCCCAAACTAAAATAACAAAACCCAGCAGTGTAAGACTTCTGAGGAAGAACAGAAAACATACCAGCAGAACTCAACATAAACCCCAAACACTAACCAGCCTTCTGCTGGTGCCTGCATTAGTGAGGCCTCCTCTGCCTTATACACCTGGCAGGTGCTAATTAATATATTTTGTCCCACCTCCCAGATGAGCAGAATGTTGAAAAGGTTCAGGACGTAACATCCACAAACTCCTGGAGATCGCATACTTCATGTAATTCCTGTTTTTGTGTGTGCAGTTGATTTTATAGGGGGGTTTGACTCATATGGCTACCAGGGTCCTCAAAAGACGTCCCATCTCCAGCTACAACCCATGTACATGTGAGTATACCCTCACAGTTCTGTCTGATTTTATACAAACCTGTGTGAAAAGCATCAGCATGTGAGTTGAATAACACAAACCATCATCTGTTATCCGTCGTGTGGATGCTAATTTTTTGAGTACCACCCTGAAAACGCCAGCCTCTGTGTTGATGGCGATCCCTGACCACAGCAGGTCACAGTGACTCGCTCCTCTACAACAAGCCTGAGGCGACGACCTCGCATCCAAACACCCCAGATCCCAGTCCAATCAAGAGGATCCATGAGGGCCCCGCCCCAAAACCCCGAGGAGGCCCCAAAGGAGCAATCAAGTCGATGATGTTCCCGCATGACATCCTTGAAGTTTTATTTTTGCGTCCTCATGGGGGATGTCTGGGAAAACAAGATTAGACAGATGGTTTAAGAAGCCTTTTGCTGATATCCTGAACTATGGAGCTAAATCAGGGCCAGTATTATTTGAAACCCAAATAAAACAAACTGAAAAAAAATATTGGTGTTTGGCCAAAAAAAAAGTAAAAATGACCAAAACCTTTTGCTATTCTAAAATGAACTTGTTTTCAGCTTCAAATGTTCTGTTTCTAAGGTTTCAAAACTCAAAATTTCAATTTAAAAACTTCTTTTCACTTTCAAATCTTTTTTTTTTTGTTTTCGAAAATTTAATTATCAAAACTTTTGGCCCCGCTGTGGCGCCTTGGGGCGGGGCTAACAGGAAGGACCAATCGAAACTGGGATAATTACTGTCAGAAAATGACTGCAAAAGGAGGAGGATGTTTTTGATGCCTGTTTGTAACACAAAAAGATGGCGCTTTGAACGGGCTAGAACGGTGTTTTGGACCCGCGGTTTGTACTCGATAAAACTCTGCTTTTTACACCCATCTTGGGACAAATTCAGACTATGAAAGACAATACAGCCATCTTCTGACCATAATTATCTAAGATCTCAGAGTCACTGAATGTACCGGGACTGAAGTTACCACCTTCATTGATTTTGATTGGTCCTTTGTGTTAGCCCCGCCCCAACGCTGCCAAAAGTTTTGATAATGAAATTTTCAGATTCGAAAACAAACAAAAAAAAGAGTTATAAGTGAAAAAAAAGATTTGAGTCTGAAAAAAGTTTTGAAATTGAAAATTTGAGTTTTGAAACCTAAAAAACAAAACATTTGAATCTGAAAATAATTACGTCTATTTTAGAAAAGCGTACAGTTTTGGATATTTTACATTCTTTTGGATAAACTCTAATATTTTCTTCCATTTGTTTTATTTGCATTTCAAATAATATTGGCCCCAATTCAGCTAAACAACAACAGTAATCCATATTTTGTGGATAATTGATACAAGCACATTTACTGATCCAGGTTTTCCGTTTCTTTGCTCTGTAATCAAAAGCTTGGCTCCCAAGAAACCCAAAGTTTGGATTTCACCTTAATAAAAAACCCTCTTAGTATGAAAATGAACCAGAATTGGGGTTAGACATCATCATCGAGCGCTGATGGACCAAAGAAAACAGCAAAATAATCATCCAATTTATAATAATTGTAATAAACAAAATAAAAAAAATACTTGGTGGTTCCACTAGGGGGCGTCTGACATATTATCAATACCAGTTTGCATCCAAAAAAGAGCAATAACAAACTAAAGACAGGAAAATTAGCATGAAGGTGAAGCTGTGGAGCAAAAACAGAGAAAAGGAAGGAGCAGAATGATGGATGACACACAAAGAACAAAGGCAATAAAGGGCCATTCCGTGGTTTTATTTGTCCCCAGTGGAAGTCATAACGCAGACCATAAATCATCAACTCCCCCTTCTAGATAATAGCCACAAACATTCACACAACAGCTGGAGCATAAATACTCATATCTACGGCTGCACTGTAGACCACACAGATGCATCAGTATTTGTGCTGATGCTCAGGTTTTTTCCTGCATTAATGCACACGCCCTCCACGTGTGCGGGCGGACGCACGCAAACGTCATCAATATGCTATCATTGCTCCCCAGCTGTTTGTCCTCGCGCTTTTGGTGTTTATTGGCTCTGGCCAGAGGGACCTATGAAATAACGGCACATTCGCCCTTTACAGACGCGCACTGCCGACTCATAACAATCATCACCCCAGAACTCTAGAGAAATACCCCTCTTTTTATTGATATAAATCGCCGAAAATTAGGTCACAGTCGACCTCTATAAGTATTTTTAAACATGCTTTTTAAATTATTTTGGGATCAAAATAAGTTAATTTTAAGTTTTAAATATTTCTTTAAAAGGGTCTTCAGAGTATTTTCTTTTTTCTTTTTTTTTAGGTCTTGGAAACATTTTGGCAACCCGATTTTTTTTTTTTAGTACCAACGTTTAATTTTAACACATTTATTTCTTTAGAAATAAGAAAAACAAAAGTGTTTATTTGGAGTCAAGAATCGGAACTTTCTGAATTATTTTCATTTTCTGAAGAAAAAAATCAACTTTTATTTGTGTTTTGAGGCCACAGAAATTAATTATTAATGTCGATTTTAAAAAAAATGTTGCTTGACCCATTTTATACTTTGAAAGTTTTTTTTTTTGTGATGCCCCTTACAAAAGCATATTTTATTTGAACTTCTCAGATGAAAACAACTTGTTTGTGGGTTTCAGCCCAACTGGAAAAACGTTTTAGGGCAAACTCTAAGCTCTATTTTAGTCCTTTTGCTTTTTGTTCTGTTTATTGAAAATAGAAATGCATGTAAAATGTAATAAAAATGACATCTTTAAACATCAACATGACAGAGATAATTACAGTTTGATTGTTGAACCTTTGTTTGTACAGGTAGGTCGATTGAGAACAATTTCTCATTTACAGCGACGACCTGAGAATGTATCAGCAAAACAGGAACAGCACAACAGAGTAATAAGTTACATGCAGATAAAAACATGACATCTTCTCGCATATATAATTTAAATATTTACAATAAAGAGTCTAAAGGAGGCAGAAGGAAACCCGTAAAGAAAAGTTAAAGTTAAAAACATTTACATTTATGGTTATAATTATTTATGTCGGAAAAAATGTTTTTTTTAATCTTCTGATGCAATAACTGCCAATAAAACAGATTTTCACTGAATTATGATCAGATAATTTTATAAAATCTGCTTTTTTTCCCCTTTTCCCCTCAGTGGCTTTGGAAAACACATTTTACTAAAACTAAATGTGAAAGCAATAACAACAAAAAATCTAACTTAATGAGTCTGTATTGATTGTCAATACACCCCCACCCCCGCTCCGGATCCGTCCCGCTACCTTGATCTGTGTTTGTGTGCTTTTTGTGTGTGTTGTAATTGTATGTTTAATTTCATCGCTGCAGTCTGTTTAGATACAAAACCTGATTGCATTTGTCAGTCGCTGTGTTTTCTTGGAGGGGACTCTGGTCACACGCAAGATGGCGTCAGAATCAATCTGTAGAAGGAAGCAGGAATCGTAACTTTAGCCGGGTTGCGTAAGCGGAAATTTCTTAAATTTTAGAAAAACCTTTCAAAATGATATTTTTACGCCTTTGAATGTGAATAAATTAACTTTTTCTCGGTGAAACAGGTAATCTGAGCCGCGAAATACCGTTTCTTTTCTCTGCGAATCAGCTGATCGGATAAAAATGGAAAAAGTTTGAGAGCTTAAAACCATATTTTTGTTGCGACCGTCTCCGTCAGAGGGAGGGACTTCCGGCTATCAATTTCCGGGCGCCATATTTTTTCTCTGTACCCAGATTCTCTTGTTTTATTGTGAAAAATTGATTATATTTTGAGAATATATATCGCACAGCTCTGTTTGTTGTGTAATATTTTCTATTTTCTTTATCTTTTTTTCCCAACAGGTCAAAATAACCCCCCCTTCAGGAGAGCTGCCTTAACCGAAGAGCATGGCTTGAAATCCCACTTTAACCACACATACAGAGAGGATGACTCATCACTATTCCAACAACAAATCCACTATATCCTCAATCAGACATCCTCCGATGACTCCCGTCTGCAGAAGGATTTCCTGGAGAAACACTGACATCAAGTGGTCAAACGGTGTAACTGCAAGAAAGTCCAATTGGAAGCCTTGATCCTTTGATTTATTCTTATGGACACTTTTTGTGTAAAATAAACCAAAGGGATACAAAGAGGCAACATTTTGACTTTTCAGGAGATTTCTTACTCTTTCAACAGCAGGTTTAACGGACGAATTAAAGCCTCCGACGGTTGAGGAATGTGCAGATCCTCCTGACCAAAGACAAAATTAGGACATCATTTACATCTCTGCAAACTGCACCGATTCTCTTGATCCCTTTGTTCTCGGTGCCTGATGGAATGAACTCTGGAACACCATGGAATGTGAGCAGGAATTTGGCAAAATGGAGGCTTGATGCAAACTGGAGCAGCGCACAAGCACAAGTTTCCTCGACGGTCCCGTGGAATGTTGATGTCCGCTCACATACGTGCATGAGGACCACTCATCTTTTCTACTAACAATATGAATCTTACTGTTTACAAAGAAGGTTGTCGGGCGAAGAGACTTGGATATGTGTGTTGGGGGTCTTTGTGTCGTCTTTTGCCGTCTGAAGTTTTGGTCTTCCGCTCGAACTCTTCTGAAGCATTTCCACAGAAAGATCAGAAATAACAGCCTTTACAGAAATGACAATCAAGCCACAAAAGTCTTGATTTAAAAAAAAAAAAAAGGAAAATTAGACGATTGGACTCACCAATTATTTGCTTTATCCATTAATGTCTCAACCCATCATAACAGTAAAGAAAGACACTGAAACTACTCGTCCTGCAGCTTCAGACTGAACTAAGGCCTCAACGTCCTAATGTGAGGATAGAAATGCAGCTGTCACTTTGAAAGGAAACCTTTCGAGGCCTTCTCTCTTAAAGGACAGACTTCCATCCGTGTCTCCGTTTCTCCAGGAGTTGCACCGCTTTGGTCTGAAACATAAGTGTGCTTGCATGAGGTTGTTTTCTGAGCTGTTGCATATTTAATCTCATGCTGCGTGTGACTAACTAGCTTTGTAAACATGGGAACCGTACGTCGAATGCTCCTCGGTTTCCTTCCAAGACTCCTTAGTGTGAACTTTGCTGTGCTTTTTTTCTATAAATACCAGTCTGAAGTGTCTGCAGAGTGTAGAAAAATAGCAAAATGTAAAAGACCCTCAATGTAACTTTGAACTTTTTGATGTTTTTTATTCCCGTGGCTGTGTTTACTGTTTTTTCTAGTCGAGTATTTATGTGCGGTGTGGTGTAAAGTGGGACTACTTGGTTTTATTTTCTCTATCTGTACAGTGTGTTGGAAATAAGAAGGTAGGACAGTGAGAGACACGATGCAATACAGTCTACGGCATGTCATTTAGGACAAAACTTTCATTTATATCTGAACTTTAAATGTTGTTTTTTTAATAAATTCAACTGTGAAAATACATGTTTTTTAGGTTCACCTAAAATCTGGAAAGTTCAAGTTTATTTGCACTATTTTTTTATCTTAATTTATTTAAAGTGTGAATATTCTCTGGTACTAATACCGTCAGTCAGTTTCAACATGGCACATTGGAAAAAAAAATGAATAAAAGTACGTTTAACCGATAAGTTTGTGACTGTGAGATGAGATCATAGTTTTTTTTTTTTTTATGCTAATACTTTACATAAATGCAGGGTTTATTAGTTAAAATTTTATAGTTAATTTTTAAAAAATCAATGTTACAAAAAGGCGTTAATGCTCATATAAAACAGCAAATATCATTTTTTTACCCTTGTAAAAGGGATGCATCAAGGCATTTATTATTCAGATTAAATTCCAGAGGTTGCTGGAGCCTAACCCACCTATCACAGTGCAGTAGTGCAGCTTTTCTGGACAGGTTGCCAAAATAAAAGCCTTAAATTAAGAAATGTGGGCGATACCAAATACCCTTCAAAATCTGGTTAACTGAAGGATTTTCTCCGCCATTTTTTTTTTATTTCCACCAAAGCTGTCTAGATTTTGATTACATGTCATGTTTTAATCACACTGTTAACCTTTTAGTCAGCGGGACACTCGAGTCTGCAGGGAAACTTGTTTGGGTTCTGTAGAGGCGAGACGCCCCTGGATGCAGTGTGCAGAATGTGGGCGGGGTTAAACGCCTTCACTCTATGCGATTCTAGTTTGTTGTTGTAAAGGTTGGCATTCAAAAATAGCTAATGTTATTTGCATGCAAGAAAATTCCAAATTATTACCGTTCCACCGCCGTGCTTTGGACTGATGAGTATCAAGCGTTTTTTCTACTTACACTTCGTGTTTTTCATTTTTGGGATTAAAAAAAGTTAATTTATTCAGATCTGGCAGATACTTTTAAACTAGTTGTTGGTAAAATTGAACTATTTCTTTAAAAGGGTCTTTAGGTTTTTTAGGTCTTGGAAACATTTTGGCAACCCAGTTTTTGTTAAAAGGGATTTTTTTTTTTTTTTTACCAAATAATAATCAAAACATGTTAAAAGGTTGTATCTCTTTAGAAATAAGAACAAGTAGTGAGAAATAAATTGTTAATTTAAAGTAAAGAATCAGATTTTTTTTTTCTAAATGATTATTTTCATTTTTTAAAGGTTAAAAATAACTTTTATTTGTGTTTTGGGGCCACAGAAATTACTTAATAATGTAGATTGACCCATTTTATATGTTAAAAGTTTTTTCTAGAGTATGGAGAAAAACTTGAAGTCAAGTAAGTTTCATAACTCCAGTGTGTTTGGATGCGAGAAGCTCCTTGCTGCATGCCGTGGGCGTGGTTAAACACGTTGCACTCCGCCCACTGTATGCATTTCTTCTTCATCACAGTAAAAGTTGGCATTAAAAAATAGCTAATGTTATTTGCATGCAATAAAATCTTAAATCACTACCCTACCACCGCCGTGCTTGAGACTGATGAGTATCAGGCATTTTCTCTGCTTATATGTTGAGTTTAGGTTTTTGGTGAAAAATATTGTCATCATTGCAGTCAAACTTGTTCCAAAAGTGGTGGATTTTAATAATCTCTTAAAGTCCCTCTCCGATAAAAATCATGTTTTTTGAGTTTTTAACATGAATGATCTTCTTTCCATCAACAGCTCTGCTGCACATGCACTAAACCCTCATCTGTTCCTAGTGTCTAGTTCAGGTTCTGGAGAAGAGAAGATGGTATCTTCACATTGACTGCAGTCAAATGAGCCGCCGTTCACATTTCTGTGGTCAAATCAGCATCACTGGATTTTTGGTGTGAGTTTCATCCAATACTTACGGTAGCAGGACTGAGAACGCTGGAAAATCTCCAGCAGACTCCACGGAGCTTCTTGATGTGACCACGGAAATGTGAACGGCGGCTCATTTGACCGCAGTTGGAAAGGATTGTAAATCAATGAAAGAGCATTTTGATGTTAGCTTTGATTATTTTATCAAGAACTCTGAGAAACCAATGATTGAATGTATTGATCACAGTCAATAAACATTGGAGAATTAGCTAAAAGAGTCTTTGGTGAACTGGAAGGAGAAAGAATCAGGATTTTGGAGGAAGTTCTGTCCATGAAGATCTTCACTTCCTCGTCCAGCTGACATCCGGATCAGAACCATACGGCTGGACATTACCCAGATTGATGGACATTTTTATGGAGCAGCGGTGAAGATTTATGCCAGACCTATAATAATCAGTCAGGGGGGGATCTCGGCCGGAGCTTCTAAAAGCCACGCCCCCTCAGAGGAGATTTTGGGAGCAGAGGCTCCAGATCAACATGAAAAATGTATTTTTTAAGACATTTAGGTTGTAGGATTTTGGGTAAAAACTTCATAATCATAAATAAAACACAACTAGGAAGATTTTTGTTTTTTTTATTTAAAAAATGGTCATAGGGGACGTTTTCCTGCTTTAAATTCTACTATCCTTCAGGATAAGGAATGAGATCTGTGATCTCCAAATAGTTTGGAAGTGGTGGTTTTATGACCCTTTCTCGACTGATATTAGAGGTTATTATGTTGATTTAAAACTTAATGCTCCTGACTAAACCTCTGCCTTCTCAGAGGTCTGAACACGCGTAGATGATTAGCCATCACAGGGTCGACGATTCTGTGAAATCCAATTGAAGCTACGGGGAGTTACTTAGTATTGCTCACATGTTTATTTATGGATTTATTTTATGGATTTATTTTTAATTTGTTTTTATTTTTAATTACAATAACAACCTCTGAGTTAAGTGTCTATAGGACTTTTAATTGAAAATGATATTTTCAGGAGTCAGAATCCTGTTATTTCCAAAGCAGTGAGGTTTATTTCATGTTTTCTACTGCAGTCATAGAAAAAGTGGTGCTGCTATACCAAAATCCAGATTGTTTGCATTTTTATTTCAACTTTAAATGCTCAAATGTGAACTTAATAAGTGTCAGAGTAAAAATATCCAGCCAAAATACATATGACTAACATTCTGTTAGAATCCCAGTGGTTGCAATTTAAGCTCAAAGTTGACACATTTTTGTGTTGAAAAAGTATGAAAAAAAAAGCATTTAAGTCTGGAATTATAACGTTTATTATTTCCCTTGTAATGGGGTTCTGAAATCGTTGCCTGAATGATGCAAAGAAATTCCACCGCGAAGCATCAAGTGATGCAAAAATGATGTTAATCCTAGTAACTTTTGTTGCTGTAAAAGCAGAATAGGAAGCCGTGAGCTTCAACTTTAGCTCTATTTGCTAACACGGTTTAGACCAGAGGTCTGAAACCTTTAACAATAAAAGAGCCGTTTAAGACAGTAACTGAAGAAACCCCAGTTTACTCAATACGCCATCGAGAAAAACAGACTATTAAATATGTTTGAGGCCATTAAGCCATAAACTGTAGCTTTAAATATTCACAGTAATTGGATTATAACAGATTTTTATTTTTCTATTTTTATCTTATTTTACTTTTGACAACAGCAGAGACAAATTCCTTTCAAAATAAAATACATCCTGTCAATAAGATCCTTAAGCAGCAGATTTACTTTAATTAAAAATACAATAAAGTTTTACCATTACTACTTTTTTCTCCTTTTACTATCTATAAGTATTACAGCATTGACGTAGAATACTTTTTATCTTAGAAAATCTAAACATGTAAATGCAATTTTATACTTTAAGAATGTTGCAGCTAAACAGCAACAAAACACTGATGTACCGCAGAAGATAAGAGAATTTTTGTATAATAAAAATAAAAATCTCTGACGGTCAATTAAACATTTTACCAGCATTTTTCTTATTTTTTTTACTTATTAAGATCTGTACATAAATGACAACTTAATTAACTAAAACAAACAAACCAAGACTAAAACGATTATTTTATACATCGTCAGGTGTTAGACTAACATCTGATGTGAATATACGTCCTTTAATGTATTTCTTTAATCACTGCACATTAATTCTCTTTTGACAGACTGTAGTAAAGTTAATAAACTAAATCTTAGACTTTTTAAAAATAGATTTGTGCTTGTTGTTCATAAAAATTGTTTTCATTTTTAACGAGTTTTTATCCAAATTAAATAATTGACACTTGCTGAAGTTTAAGCAATAAGAGACTAAATGTTTTGCTTGATTTGTATTTTTAGTAAAAATAAAAATAAAACTTGTTAGGGGTCAAGCTGCCCTGTTCTCCTATCGTGAAACCTGACCAGGGAAAAGCTGACCTAATGAGACGCTCCCACATCCTAATTCAGACAGGAATCTGGAGCGGGTCCAGGCTTTTGTTACTGTGGAAACACAGATCGGGATGAAAGGAAGCTAAACATAGGATTAACATTACACTCTGGCTGTTGGAAAACCAGTTTGGAAAGTGTTGGCATAGTCAATGAACTCCTCTGGATTTGACTACACAAACAGTTGTCAATCTACTGAAGCAAGGATTGTTTTCAAGTAAGATTAGCTTTATGTTACAATAAAATTAATAAAAGTTGTTTTATTGTTTACTTAAAAAGCATAATAAAAGTAGCAAGTGAAATACTACTCA
>NC_050535.1:16457671-16466945 GCF_002922805.2 Oryzias melastigma | reverse complement strand
GAAGCTATGGGGCTTGACCTATGTGTAAAAAAAAATACATTTTAATGATAGAAAAATGATTGTAAAAGACGATATAACTTGAGTTAGAGCAAACTAATTTATTAAATAAACTTAATCAAGTACATTTTTAAATAAAAGTAAGTATTACTCCGTGAAATTAATCTTATAAAAGACATTATTTGACCAAATGCTACTACGATAATTTGTCAGTAAGACAGTATTCCTTACTTTGTTTTAAAAAAAGATTTCACATTTATGCTTGAATACTTTTTATATGCTTTTATTAACTCAAATTTGACATTTTAACCTCAAACTTTAATTAATTAAGACGAAAAATTGACAAGAGTTGCTAGTGCTGCTGGGGGATGGGGAGGAGCCTTCTCATCAGCCTATCACCGCTCTCCTGGTTGCTTACGTCGACACCCGGAAGTGTCTGTGCGATTTGTTTTGTTTTGGTTGCGGGAGTTGGGTTGACGGCAGGCGAGCAGTGAGAGGTCCGCCCAGGGCAGACCCGCTCGCTCATGGGGAGAGCCAGCCCGGGGATGGAAGATGACTCACCGGTAGCTCGAGCTTGTACCATGCCGAGGTTTATCAGCAGCTATGACGACACCAAGGGGAAATTGTCCCGCAACTTATCGAGAGAAACTTCATTCGCGGACGTGAAAGTTAAGCGGCAGGTGAGGTCGGCGAGCGTCCGAGTCGGCAGGTCCAGCTCCCGGCTGTCTCTCGATGAGGACGACGGGAACTCGGAGGAGAGGAGCCGCGGCGAGGAGAAGGATGCGGAGGGCAACAACAACAACAACTGCAACGGCGTAGGAAGAGCGAGGAGGAGGGCGAGCGCCGTCGAAATCCCGAGGAGGAATTTCGGGGATTTTTCGGCCCTTCTCGGTGCTCACAGTCGGATGCAGCGCGAACAAGGAAGCGCGAGAACCGACATCACCGACGAGAACGGAGCTGAATGTGAGGAGTGTAAAAACTCTGACGACAAAACGCGACAACCTGGCTGTCAAAACGAACAAACCCCCAGCGGCTTGACTTCTAATGGAGGTGAAAGTGTGGCGGCGGAGTGCCAGCGTGCATGCGAAAGCGGCAGCAGCGCAGTCCCTCCGGGGGAGCCCTCTCAGGCCAAAGAGCACGTCTACTGCACCGTTTACTGCATCGAGAACGACCGGCATCAAGCGCGCGCGGAAATCACGGATGACGCCACGGAAATCCTCCTGGAGACGGGACAGGTGGGCGACCCGAGCCCGGAGCCGGAGCTGTACTCGCTGGACGACCTGGTGGACCCGTTCGAGGACATCTCCCAGTGGCTGTACAGGGAGCAGGTCGAGGCGGGCACGTTGATGCAGAGCTGTCGGGTGTGTCTGGAGGAGAAATCGATCGTTTCCCTTCCCTGCTGCGGGAAGGCCGTGTGTGACGCGTGCCTGAAGCTCTACGTCAGCTCGCAGGTTGGTGGGACAGCGCGGGTGTGCACATCTGTCTGCAGCACATTTCCATCTTCCACTGTGTCTGTGCTGAAGTTATGGAAGCTTCACCAGGAAGTGATCCACTCAGCAAAACACAAACCTTGAGTCTGCACACTCTGAAATAAACAACAACAAAACACTTTTGACATTATAAGAACATTTCAGGCCAACACTTGCAGCTTATGTCTCGTGATTGGTCTTTTTTTCTGATAATCTACGTCATTGCTCCAAATAAACTCCCAATATCATGGATGTTTTATGTAATAGTACAGTTTATTCCATATTTGGATGAAACACAAATATATTTGCATTATAACACGAAGCAATTCACAGGAGCCTGGATAAATTCAATTTAGATTTTTTTCGGTTCTTTTAATGCATTCATTTCAATTCAATTTTGAGTTTACACATTTAAACACATTTGTTCAGAAATACATTAATAATCTACTATGTGTTTATTAATCTGATACAGTTCACAAACATTGTTCTGCTTCTCCTGGACGACGTTTCAGTTTGGCCACTAGGTGGCGATCCTGCTATAGCATTACACCTTATTTCAGAAGACCACAAATTGTTTCTTTAAAAATATTTCCTTAAAAGAGTTTATAAACTTCATAATAAGATGTTCATTTAGTCAGTAATGTATGTTTACGTCGACCGAGCGTTAGCATTAGCTGTCCTATGAGAAATTCCATTAATCTTTAGCATCAAGCTAGCGGACTTTAGCTTTATGTGCTAAATCGATCTATATTTTTATGAATTCATTATTGATCTGTTAAGTTTAAATTGATTCAATCCGATTAATCAATTTGATCAACCCAGCTCTAATATGGTGTAAATCTTTGTCGCTACAAATGATTGAAGGATTGAATGCAGAAAACAGGAAAAAGAGAATGAGAACTGCACTTGCATTCCTAAGAAGAAGAACCCACTGGCTTCAAGAAGGCAAAATATGGTCGTCTACTGAGAAATAAACAGCTATTACTCAGTTGTTATATTTGTTTTGTTCTAAAAACTGTTTTGAACTTAATTTTGCAATATATATATATATATATGTGTATGTACAGTATTTTTTGGGCTGCCACAAATTATTATATCAATAGTCAAATAATAGACCATTATTTTCCTGAATTGTCGACTAATTGGATCATTTGTTAAAAGACAATTAGGACGATAGTCTAAACATTTAATGAATCATGCAGCTCTTTGCCTTTATTTTTTTCTGGCATTAAAACAAGACTTGAATCAAATTAAGTCAACATCTGAGACAAATGAACTATTTTTCACAAAAGAATAAAGTATTTGTCTCACTGACTCAATATAACACAATAGTATTTTGTGGTGCTGAGAGTTCACAACTGTATTCAACTTCACTACAATGACTCCATATAAATCCAAACTGTACGATGACGCACTATAATTTTGAACATTAAAAATTACATTAAAAAAGGATGACTTATCGACTATTAAATTAATCGCCAACTATTTTAATAGTCAACATAGTCGTGACTAATCATGGCAACTCTAATATATGTATATGTATATTAGGGCTGCCATAAACAATTATTTTAGTAGTCGACTAATCATTAACTATTTTTACCAATTGGTCAACTAATCGGGTCATGCATAAAGTGGATGTAAAACACACATTTTAACCATCATTAGCTTTAAATTAGCTTAAAGTAGATATATAGCATTACCTGCGATAATGCTAGTGTGAATTCTGTAAGCTGAATTTAGCCGTTGAGGAAGCTAGTAGTGATGATAGCTGAAATTGCTGAAGCTAATAGCTGAAAACGCTGAAGCTGATAGCCAGCTAAAATATCAGTTAAATCCCAAATTATCCTAAAAACTGAAAAAAATCCTAAATTAGCCAAAACAGCTAGCATGTAGCTGAAATATTAGCTTAACTCCAAAATTACCTAAAAAATCTTAATAAATGCCAAAATTATCCTAAAAGCTAGCAGAATGACATCATAAGTTTAAACTTTACTGAACTCTGACTCCATATACTATATAGTGTAACGACTAATCGACTATTAAATAAGTTGTCGACTATTTTAATAGTCGATTAGTCGACTAATCGAGGCAGCCTTTGTGTATATATATATATATGTATATATAAGGATCTTGGGGGCGGGGAAAGCAAGTTTCTGGCACATTCCTGTGGCAAGTTGTGGTTATTTAAATAAATGGCTGCAATGTGCAATTCCAAAAAAAGTAAAAGCGGCATGATAAGAAATCAGGAAATGAACAGTATATCTGTATACCCACGTCTGGGTGAGATGCAGTTTGGTTCATCGCCAGCCTCTCCGCTGTTAGGTTGCTCTAAAAATGATCACAATTACCAAAATGTTGTCAAAAACAAAAAAGAACGATTGACTCATAGTGCTGAGCTTTACAGGAAAAATGAAATCAAAAGCAAAGCTACAGATAACAAGTTGACTGAAGGTTGTTTTGCTATTATGTTACTGGTCCGGGCCGCTTGAGATCAGACGGGTTGAATGCATATGCTGACTGATTTGGACCAATCACGACTTACTGACTGGCTCCAACATGGCGGCATTCGTATGGCAAAAAACAAAAAAAGCGTTAAAGCCAGAAGTAAGCCAATATCAATGGGTGATCAGTCCAGTCTCATATATAGTCAATGGAAACAAGCCCAAATATTGACAGGAAAGGTCATTTTGACCCAAGTACCTCATTTTATTTTATTTTTTTAAGAATCAGACTGAACAAAAGATAATTCACAAATCTCCCTTTCATTGATAGGGTTCTGTAATGTTACGGTCACTGAGATAAACCGGCTAATAGAAGGAAAAAAGTCATGTATATTACATTTTTTCTCCTGTTGCACATTCTTGCAGAATTAACTGCACAACCTTTTGAGAAGTTGTTTTCTTATTTTAGTAGCTTAGTGCATGTGGAGGTTCTCAGCTTGTGCTCGGTCTGTTTGCTTTTTTTATCCGTTTTCTGCAGAGCTGACATCATATTAAGAGAAGCTTTGGTATTTCCTGACACTCTTTTTCCCACTTAAGCCAACAGTTTAGTGAAATATTTCTAGACGTTAACCAAGTTAAATATAGAAATTTGCTGTGTCTGAAAGGAGTAAATACCCATCAAGACATTGTTGCCTGCATCATTTTAAATTATATTTGACATATAAAGATAGATTGGATTTTGCTCTCTAGAAAAAGTCTTATGTTGAGCCAACAACATGAATAAAAGGCAATCGAAAGAAAAGTAAAAAAAAAATGATGGGGTGCAACTATTCCTGAAGATTAGTTTAAAAGACTACAAGAAGTGCAGACGTCATCTCGTCTTAGATTTGTTTTTTTGTAGTTTGTGTCTAATTGTGTGAATGTGTAGTAAACACTCACACAATAGTGATTCTCCTGCTCTTTTCTGTCACTTTTAGGCACGTAAAAACTAAATCACATTCTCAGCGATTTCAGTAAACTTGTTATCAAACCGTTCAGGACATTACTGCTTGTATTTTTGTATTCATAAACTTTATAGTTTTTGAAATATTGAGCAAAATATGCACCATTGGAAATTATTGATAAACTCTTTGAATTAAAAAAAAATAATAAGTAGATTGGCAACAAGCCTTTAAATATATCCATGATATATTTTTTATCTTTTATAGTAATTAAAAACAAAAAATGGAGTTTATCAAATATATTAGCAACATGTTAACATTTTTGGCTAATTTGTTATCTACTGAGGTTTTTAGGCTAATTTAGAGTTTAGCATCTATTTTAGTGACAAGCTAACGTTTTTGACTAATTAAGGTTACGGAGGAATTTTAGGCTATTTCGGAGTTTAGCTAGTGTTTAAAAAATGTGCTATCTTTTTTGGCTAATTTGGGATCTTCTGAGGTTATTTTATGTTAATTTGGAGTTTAGCTAATATTTTAACAACATGATAACGTTTTTGGCTAATTTGTTTTCTACTATTTTTTTAGGCTAATTTAGAGTTGAGCTTCTATTTTAGCAACATGCTAATGTTTTTGACTAAGTTGTTATCTGCTGGGGGTTTTCTTAAGACTAATTTAGAGTTTAGCTTCTAATTTAGCGACAAGCTAACGTTTTTGGCTAATTAACTTTACTGAGGAATTTTAGGCTATTTCAGAGTTTAGCTAGTGTTTAAAAATGTTCTAGCTTTTTTGGCTAATTTGGCATCTTCTTGGGTTATTTTATGCTAATTTGGAGTTTGGCTAATATTTTAGCAATACGCTAACATTTTTGGCGAATTTGTTACTGAGGTTTTTAGGCTAATTAAGAGTTTAGCTTCTGTTTTAGCTACATGCTAACATTTTTGACTAATTTTGCTTACTAAAGAGTTTTAGGCTATTTTGGAAATTACCTAGTATTTAATGAAACAAGCTAGATTTTTTTTGTTTTTGGCTAATTCTGCAAGTATTTTGGGTGGCTAAATTTGGTGTTTAGCTCAAATTTAAGACTCAGACTAAATATTTTTGCAAAATTGTCATGTATTAGGTATTTTTAAGCTGTTTTGTTGCAAAATTTTCTTTTTCAAACTTAAGTACTCCGTCATATTTCTTTAGTCACATTTTCAGTCATTTAGTAAATTTAACATTTTGCAAATAGCTTTTGCATGTTCATCAAATAATTGACAATTAAATTTAATAGCAATTAAAGTAAATTATGTCACCATTTTCAGCAAAAAGCTTCAGCATCTTGAGCGACTGCTTTCAGCAAAAAGGATTCACACTACCATTATTGCAGGTTTTTAAACCTTTTGTGTACACTCAGCCATTTTTTTAACTGCTTTACCCCACGTGTTTGCGAGGGCTAACCTGTCCAACCAGTCCGGCTGCAGCCTCCGCGCTAAAACCCCACGCTGAGGACACGTTTTCACAGTCATGATGCACGGCCACAGCCGGGCCTCGGTCGTGTTCACATCCTACGGTGATATTGGGTGTCGGAAGCTGTCAGAAAGTTGAGGCTTTTTGAAGACAAACCCACACATTTGATCAGAATGAACACACCCTTATCAAATGTCCTTTTGTATCTGCGAGCTATAAAGAAGGACAATCGTGGAGTAAAACAACAAGAAAGTGTTAAAAAGGAGAACTAGAAAAGAAGAGGAAATAAAACAGATTTTTAATCCTTTTTAACAATAACAATAGTCACTGAGGGCCCCTCTGTTCTAATGTTTGCCCGCGTTCCTTAAGAAAACATTAACCTCCCTCTTTGTCCTCCTCTTTCTTCAGTTTCCACCTCAGTCTGCCTCTCTGGTGAATTATTCACCCGGACCCAACAATACGTTCTTTAAGGGAGATTTAATGCTGATGAGGAAACCTTTTAATTAGAGAAACCCCAATATTGCCAAATGTGCACACATGCTGGAAAGCTGATGATGCAGGGAGACGGCATGGAAAGCGATGACGTGTCTTCTTGGCCCTGAACATGCTAACGCTGCTGCAGGGGGGTTGAGACGGTACTGGAGGGTCCTCCTCTTTCTGTTTGGGATATTTGTCTGACCGTGGCCATTCAGATCAATTGGGTCACCATAACATAAACTATTCAAAATAAAGTCGTTAAATCAGATGTTCGTTTTTCAAAGAAATGTGGAAAAAAAGCAAATATATGCATAATATTTATGGTTTCCTTGGTAATACGTTGTCCCAAAGTTCTAAGAAAGTCTCAAACCATCACCCTACCACCACCGTGTTTGACTGTATTTCACACACCCTCCAAAACTCAATGTTCTTGTGGCATATTCTTATGATGGAGGACACATATAAAGTAAACGTAAAATTACATTTTTGAGTATTTCTCTATTCCTATCGTAAATCAGGAGAAGATTGTATTTATGACGTAGAAGTACGGTCTGCAGGGCTCTTTTTCAACTCCATTGTGGCTCTTTGGCTTTGAAGAAACAATTTGAATCAATAATGGTTTTGAAGGATTGGTTCATTTATTTTAATTAATTGCATTTTGTTATTCATGCTTAGATTTTTACCAAAATTGAGCAAAATGATGGTAAAAGATTTAATCTGCTATCAGATGAGATTATTATTATAATTACATCATCTTATTGCATTTAGTTTAACAAATATTTATATTGTACACCAAAGTTGTTGTGTTTATATTCAATAGTAAAAGAAGAAAAAAGATGAAGGAACACTAAAGTCACAATGATAGAAAAGACATTTTTGCATTTTTAGTTCAAGTAAATCTGCCGGATGGATTTTATTTTGAAAGGAACTTGTATGAGCTGCTTTCAAAAGTAAAATAAGTTAATTTAATAAGGGAAAACTCAATAGTAGAGATTATTTTAAACTGTATTTCATAAATGAATGGTTTAATAGCCACAAAAAAATAAATAAAGTGTATTTTTCTAAGTTTGTGGTGGGGACTTGGTGGCTCTCGTCTGATTTTAGTCCATAAGAAACTGGATCATTTGGCTTTTTTAGCATTGAAGGTTGCAGATGTAGAAACTTTGCTGGGGAGGCCACTAGCTGCCCACTCTCCTGCTCAACGGGGAGGGTAAGGGGGCGATCAACTCAGATTTTTATGAGCTTGGGTTAAAACTGCATAATCATAATTAAAATACTTCAAATGCTTCAAATAGATCAAAAGATGATCCAAAGAAAGAATGTTATCCAAATAAGCATGAGTCCAGATTTTATTAGAAAGTTAGTTATTCAAACTATATCTTTTTTAACAATATTCCTTCGGTCATCCATTCCAGTAAAATTTCAAACCTCTTTCAATCGTTCGATCCTAAAACAGTTTTTCTGTTTTTCCCTCCTCAGGTGAGGTTGGGGAAACACCTCATTAGCTGTCCCATCCCGGAGTGCAGTGGCACGCTGGAGGAGAGGTTGGTGCTTTCCCATTTGACCGCTGAGGACGTGGCCAAATACCAATACTTTTTAGAACTGAGTCAACTGGACTCGAGCACCAAGCCGTGTCCGCAGTGCAGCAAGTTCACGTCGCTGAAGACGCACAACCCCAACCGGTCCGAGTCCAAGTTCAAGGTACCTCCAACTGTGGAGACGTGTGCACACACATGTGAATGTGTGAATGGACCCACCATGAAATCAATTTATATTAATACTAGGATGTAAAAGATATTAAATATGTCGGGCAGTATCTGTTAGGGATGTAAAAGACAGATGCGTATCAAAACTTGATCAAACAACTGCAGTATTGTTTGAAAACCACAGATATGTACAAGATTAAGTTGGTTAAAAGGTATAAAATCAATCAAGACATAAATAATTGATTTCTGGCAAACTGCAGTTTCACTTTCTGTTTTTTTATGTACATCTGATGCAAACAAAAAGACGTCCAATCATAAACCTGCTTCTTCCAAATCAATACCTGAACACATTTCTCTGTCAAATGCCATTCATTATTATTTATAGCTTTAAATGCTGTATCAATAAGAAATATCTAGATTTTAGCATTTTTTGGTAAAAGAATCAAACTGTATCGTATGGCCAAAAAGTCAGTCCAATCATTCATGTATCGAGATGCGTATCGAATCGTGTGAGAGTGAAGGGTGCACACCCCTAAAGGTGCGTTCACACCGAACACGATTCGCGCGGTGGAGGCGGCCAGTTTGAATGTTAAGTTAATGGAACAGACGCGAAGTTCTGCCAGCACCTCGATTTGAGCAACAAGGTGTGAATCGATCGGGCCTCTCAGGCAAAATTTACATATCTGAAGTTTGAAAGGTCACCTCATCGCATCTACCAATCAGGAACTCAGCTTAGGGCACGTGACGTTTTCAGTGACTCGATTAACGGGTTGAATACCAGAGGTGGGGACTCG
>NC_050535.1:16428965-16457541 GCF_002922805.2 Oryzias melastigma | reverse complement strand
ATGACTTGGTCCCACCTCTGTTGAATACTAATCCAATGCGAGTGTTTTTGTCCAGAACTTCTGAACATTTACCCGCTGGAGCCGCAGGTTTGCAGAGCTTATCCATCTATCTTTGGGGTGAAGGCGGGACACACTCTGGACAGATCGCCGGCTTTCAATACTCGCTCACTCCCTCGCCAGACAAGGAGCCGCTGTGTGGTGCGGAGGCTGCTGGCTCACGCCTCACCGAGACATTAAGAAAAACGAAAAAAGGTCTCCTAATTTTGTTTTTTCTCCGTCTGGTTAATACAAGACAGTGAACGTTCAAGCTCAGCCACAGAGACACAGAAACACAGGGGAAGCGGCTGTCATACAGACACAGCCCCCTGTATCTGGAAAATCATTCAATAATATTCATATAAACTCAAACATGGAGACATGTTTGGATATATATCCAAGGTCACCTTCCTTATAGCGATCATCCTAAATGCATTATCTGGTAGCTCCTCCCACATGCGGAACACATTTTTTTGAAAGGCGACATTCAGCGAATTCGTCACGCGATGATAGAGGGGCGGGGTACAGGAGTTCGTTGCGGAAATCGTGTTCGGTGTGAATGCACCATTATAAATACGAAACTTTTGTTTGTTTAGGTGTATTTTTTTTTTAAATGCTGGGTTAGCCTAACACAGTTAAATGAATGTCACTATTTGGTCTGATTTTGCTTTTTCCTTTAAATAATTTCTAAATTTGCTCTTGCATAAATTCATATTTGCTTAGCACAAATAGGAAAAGATACTCAGATTTTGAAAGTTAGAGAGTTACTTCTCTCCAAAAATGATCTTATTTTGAAAGTCCTCTGGAGGTTTCCAGGATTGTTGGGAAACATTCACATTTCTCTGTCGTAGATCCAGTGTAGCAACTGCCAGTTTGTTTGGTGCTTCAAGTGCCATGCGCCGTGGCACGACGGAATCAAATGCAGAGACTACAGGAAAGGAGACAAGCTGCTACGGAGCTGGGCAAGCGTCATCGAACACGGGCAGAGAAACGCTCAGAAGTGTCCACAATGCAAGGTACGAGCGGGATGCAAGGAGGACGGGATGAGCGGTGAAGCACTGAGGGCCGTGCATCCACAGCTGTTGAAAATACTGCAGCAAAGATGAAATCGTTCCTGTCGGCAGACAGTGTGGCATCACTGTGACTATTATAAAACCAGGCTGCTTTTATTTTACGCTCTAATTACTCCAAAGTTGATCAGCACGGAGCCTAATCTGATTGCCACATCGCCAAAGGAAGACATAAATTAAGACCATTGCAGGTTTATGGGAAATCGGTTCTATCTGCTGCTGTTATTTTTGTGCCTCGCGTCTTCATTTCTGCTCTGCAAGAATGAAGAGAGGATTGTGTTTGACTGTGAAAAGGGTAAATTGGTGTCATGCTGGAAAAGATGACAGTAAAGATCCCTTAGTCATGCTTTTTGACTGTTGAGAAAAAGCTTTTTATTCAACTGCTCAGCGGTTTTCAGAAATTAGACGATTTATGTATTCAAATCAAAAAGTCTTTGACAGCCGTTTTATTGAGTTTTGCTTCAATTTCCAATGAGTGAACAGATCAAAGACTGCAGTGGAGTAAAACGAAAGCTAATACGTCTTTTATTTCATTTTAGATTCATATTCAGCGAACGGAGGGCTGTGATCACATGACTTGCGCCCAGTGTAATACTAACTTCTGCTATCGCTGTGGAGAACGCTACCGGCACCTCAGGTCTGATCCAGCCCCCGACTCTCCCTTTGTCCTTTTATATCCTCCTGATGTCACTTTTTACTCTACCTCGGTAGGTTTTTTGGCAACCATGCATCAAATCTCAGCGTGTTTGGGTGCAAGTATCGCTACCTGCCCGATAAACCTCACCTGAGGCGACTAATTAGAGGATCTGTCTGTGGTAAGTTTCTGCAGGATCATTTTGTACCACTTATTTTCATGTTTACATCAAGTGTCCCGCAGGATCTTAAAAAGTTAAAATTAAATAAGGCCTTAAAAAGCATTTAAAAAGTCTTAAATTTTGATATCTTGGTCTTAAAAATTGTGCAGTTTAAAACTTTTTCTGCTTAACTTTTCAGATCTAAAGTTTTATTTTTTAAGTACAATTTTGTAAGTAAAGCACATTTTTTTTATTTTTTATTCATTTGATTTAATTTAGTAACAACTCATAACATTGAAATAATACTTAATAAACCTAAAACAGTTAATAAATGAAAGGAGCAGAAAGAAGAAAACTTTTATTATCTTCCCCTATTGCTAAATCAACAAAATTAAATCACAAATTATCAAACAAGGAAAATTAAAATGGTCTTTTACCTAAATATTAAGGACGTATAAACAAAAATACATAAACAGATGTCTACACAAACCCTCATTTAATTATTTTTAGCTACACTAGGTCCAGTGGCATTCACTACATAAGTTTAATGAAGTTATTTTTCTACATATTATCTTTGCATCTCCCTCTTAATAACTCTTTTAAAGGCAGCAATTGTTCAACATCACACTGGATGCCAAGATGAGAAGCTAGTTGTGACCAGAGCTAAAAGACAGCTGGTACAGTCCCGGTACTGTATACGGGGATATCAGGGGTGTCAAAGTCGATCACACAGGGGGCCAAAATTCAAAACACACCTTAGGTCGCGGGCCGAACAGGATAGACATTTATTCAACACTAAAATGACATTTTTTAAAGCTTTAAAATCGTAACTTTTTAACATAATTATGAACTAGATATATAGCATTACCAGCGATGATGCTAGTGTGAATGCTGTAAGATGAATTTGGCTGCTGAAGATGCTAGTGTTGATAGCTGAAAACGCTGAAGTTGATAGCCTGTTGAAATATTAGCTAAATGCAAAATTAGCCTAAAAAACTAAAAAAAAAAAAACTTATGTTAGCCAAAATAGCTAGCATGTAGCTGAAAAAATAGCTAAACTTCAAAATAGCGTTAAATCTGATAAAAGCCAAAATTAGCCAAAACAGCTAGCATGTAAATATATTAGCCAAACTCCAAAACAGCCTAAAAAGACTAAAAAAGAAAAGCCAAAATTAGCCAAAACAGCTAGCATGTAGCTGAAATATTAGCTAAACTCCAAAATAGCGTATATAGAATAGTGAATAGTATCTAGATCCGGCCCCCGGGCCTTCACATGTGGGGTATAAGATCTAGCGGCGGTACACACGTCTGTGTGTCCGGTACATGCTGCTGAAACGTTTATGATTCCTGTCACATAGTGTGAGTATCTGCTGAATTGTAGGGAAAACAAACATTTTCCTGCTTTTGAATTGCACCAAAGCTGCATTATTTCCTCTGATTCCATCATCCGTGACTATTGCAGCTTTTAGCTGAGGATTATATGTGTGTATCCAAGTGTGAAATAGTGGTAGAAACAGCAGCAGGATAGTCCTTGAGCTGTTTATGTTTTAGATAAAATCAAAAATAAGAATGATAATAAGAACTCACAACCTATTCCAAAGCTCTCCACATGCAGTTAGTGTTAAGCGATTGTTTTCATTTACTAATATCTGCACTTGTTAGCATATTGGTTGACCAGCCATCTGATGGACTTTGACTTATCAATAATCCCAGGAACCGCGTTTCATGTGATCGGATTTTCTCAACAGTGATTTTAAATGTAAAATGTTTCTTTAACGCTTCATCAAATCCATGTTAAAGTTAACAACAGATAAACTACCTGGAGGGATTTTATCCTTCTACTTTAGAGGGGATTTAGTTTCATGAACTAACCATAACTCTCTGATTCAAAACATTACCTTTCTTTAGGCAGGCTTTGTTAACTCGTGCCAAGTTGTTGTCTTGGTGCGTGACCCATTTTCTGCAGAGATTTGGAGCAGATCTCTGCAGAACTTTATTTTTAGAAATGATCGTTTGTCATCCGCTGACTTAAATGTAAGTTTCGACTTGCAGTATCCTCAGTGAAACAACAGAATGAGATGTTATCAGAACATTTCCATACGGTGACCGCATTACGTCAACTAAAAACATGGTGTACCACAACTACAATGACACTTTTGTTGTTACTTCCATCATTTAGTTCAGCCAACAGCTTTTTGTTGCATTCCATATATATATATATTATGTTAAAAAGTTCTAAAGATCAACTATTGTCATTAAATTTACTTAGTAAAACATTGAGATCAATACTGTTTGATCACAACACTAAAGTGTGATTAGTGTGATATATTTGTTAATCAATTGACAGCCTTAATTAAGAATAAATTTACTAAATATACAGTTTTTGTGTAAATGTCATTCTGTGATTATTTATTATTAAATACTGTAATTTAAAAAAAATAAGCGTGATTAATCTCAATTAATGAATTTATTCATTTATTTCTACCAGGTTTCCAATAATTAGTTAATTTTTTTAATCGATTAACTGAATTTAATGAGTGGTCCCGTCTCCTTCTGGTTCTCCTCGTGAAGTTCCACTTGGTTAATAACTTTGCCTGACTTGTTGTTCTCTCTGTTTCCACCCACAGCCACTAAGGTCCTGATAGCTCCAGTGGTCATTCTTCTGGTCATTGTTCTTGGAGCTCTTGCGCTGGTGATAGGTAACATACCTGCATACAAAAAACACACAAACACAAATAGAAACCAACACACTATGGTTGTAGTCTCTCTTTTAGACTTCCTGTGATTTATCTAAACACAGATGGAGATCTCTAGGTACCAGACTACATTTGCCTCCCCATCATCCAGCTGGACTCACATGCTCTCTGATGCAATTACCGTGAGCTAGTGAAGCCTCAGTAAACTGCAATTAGAGTTCATTTCTTTCCTGTGTTTGGCACTGATATGTTGAGATGGAGAGTGGTGCTGCCGTATTTCCAATCTTTCCTTTTTCAGATCAGTTTTACGTATTCCTAATCCCTCTGGATTTTACTGTCCGATAATGTGGATTTAAATTAAATTATTGTTTTTGTAATCCATTCCCTATGTTTTTTTTTTTAACGCATATTTAGGTTTGGTTGCTTTTCCTGTCTACTACGTGTGCAAGAGAAAGAAGAAGCAGCGCACTCGAGGCTCTGGACGCTGGATCTGACCTCCTCTCCTCCCAGATGACCGCCACATCTCCTCAGGGAAAGACGTTTCCAGCCTGAGACGGGAGGAAACTCTGAGAGAAAAGCCAACACTGGCAGTTTGCTTCGGAGGAACATAAGTAAAAAGAGGCTGCACATTTACAATATTTATACTGCATGGGACACTATACTAGAAGGAGCGGAATGTCGGCATGCTGGAAGTGGAAGCAGAAAGGAACTTTTTAAATTTGGTTACATAGTGAAAAGGGACTTTGCCCCTAAAAACTTCCTCTGAACTGCACCGGGGTGTCCACTCTTTTGTGATATACATTTATCAATAGTGCAAAATGTGAATGTTCTGCTCCCTGAGAGAACTAACAGTCACCAAACTCTCCTGGAGTGATGGGTAATTGAGTTCACGAGGGTGGGTGGAATTTCTGGCCTTCAGGTGCCTGACCTGAACGAAAAGGCTTTTCTGTTTTGCATATAGTGTTTGTGCCACCAAAAAGAAAAAGGAAAACAAATGTTTTCATCAAATTTTGGTGAAGGTCCCAGCCAGAAAGTCCAGGTGGGCCCATATGGTTCAAACTGGGCAGAAAATGTGGCACAGATTGGTTTGTCCACAGTTTCTGTGGTGGCCCTATCTGTTCCCACATTAGCTTCAGTGGGCACTCAGGGTAGGCTTGCTACGCTAGCTGGTGGACAGAGGAGCTCGCTACAGTGAAGCTCACTAGCTTGATACAACGGAGCTAGCTTGCTCGATTAACTGGAGCTTGCTAGCTCGTTAAAGCAGAACTCGCTAGCTTGATACAGTGGGGCTCGCAAGCTCAAGACAGCAGAGCTTGCTAGCTTGATACACAAGAGTTCACTAGCTTGATTATCTGGGGCTCGTTAGCTTGATACAGCAGAGCTGCAAGCTCAATACCCTAGAGCTCGCTAGCTTGAAACAGCAAAGCTTGCTAGCTTGATATAATGGAACTCGCTAGCTTGATGTACCAGAGCTAGCTAGTGTGATACAGCAGAGCTTGCTAGCTTGATACAGCAGAGTTCGCTAGCTTTCTACCGTGGACTTTGCTAGCTTGCTACAGCGGAGTTCGCTACAGCAGATCTTGCTAGCTTAATACAGTGGAGCTTGCTTGCATGCTACGCCGTCCACCAGGAGGCTGGCTAGCGTAGCGAGCCGACCCACCTAAGCTAACGTGGAAAAACACCGGTGTGGACACCACAGAAACTGTTGACATAGCCATTTGGGGCCCACATTTTCTCCCCTCTTTTAAACCATATGGGGCCCACTTGGCCTCACTGGCTGGGATCAGAGTTCTCATATTTTATTTTTTTTTTCAAGCAGAAGGTCTTCTTTTGTTGTGGGAAAAATTTCCACTGCGTTTCCAGTCACACGCTGGGGTGTGAGGTTCTGACCTGGTTCTCAAATTCTTGCCAGAAGGCTGAAAACTGATTGGGCGTGTGCCCCCAACTCCCAGCTTTAATCCACTGGTATTTCTACATGATATGTTCATTTCAGAAGCTGATTTATTTTTTTAGCTCTTCTTTTTTTCCGTGTTCGCTCAAGCTGTCTGTTTAGAGGAGCTGATGGTGTTAGCACCACTCCTGCTTTTTGCACATCATCTAGTGCTGCAGAAACTGACGATGAATCAGATATGTGGAATGTAGAATTACTGGCGAACTCGGGTGAACCCCGCCTTTGCCCTGAAGTAGCTGGGATTGACTCCAGCTACCCCGTGATCCTGCACAGGACTAAGCGGGTATAGAGTATGGATGGAATGTAGAATGTTTTTAGAGAAATATACCTAGTAGTTTAAAAAAAAATTAAAAAAGGCCTGCTTTCATCAACAATAGCTTTTTTTTCTGTGATAAGTTAAACTCAAATGGCCATTTCAAGACCAGCTTGCACTAAAATACTATTTTTTTGCAGTTTCATTGATTTTAAAATGGATGCAGAGTTTGCTTTTAAAGGGTAACCAAACAGGGAATTTGGAGGCTGACTCCATTCTTCTTCTGAATAATGCCAAAAAGGGGGCGGGGCTAGTGGAGCCAGACTGAGCGACGGAGGTGTGGCTTGGATCTATGATTGACAGATTAGCTTTATAAAACATTAACACCAGAAGGCGCACTTCTTGCACTATTTACAGCTTTGTTTTTAGAGATAATAAAAATGTAAAAATACCACAACATTCATTTCAAAGGTTTGATTTGACCCATGTTTTGTGAAAAGAGCTAGCCCGATTTTTTTCATGCTAATGCTAACAACCAATCGTTACAGAATCAAAGATGGGCGGGGCTTTTATACTGGAGCTGCAAAGCATGATGAAATGAAACTTGTGGGACTTACACCAGTTGACCAATCACAGAATTCAACTGTAATGTGTCATTTCAACCTGTAGGGGGCAGCACATAGGTGTTTTTTTTCATGAATGAACCCTTTGACTGCCTGCTCGACCAAATGGCCGCAAACATTTAGAAAGCATGTTTTTAAAAATATCCACTGTGTATATTACTCCCCAAGGTACGGAGCCTCATTGAAGGAAAATTAACTGAAGTAAAAAAAAAAAAATTGGGAAAAAAAATTCTAAAAATTGTAGTAAAAAAACAGACTGAGGTGCAACAGATAGTAAGTGGTGCGCACCCGTTATTATTTTTTTGATTTTTTTTAACCCTCTTTTTCCAGTTACTATCTGATATGCACCAGCTACTAACCAGAACATCCTTTTTTCCTAAAAATTGAAGTTAAAAAAATCTGGATTGTAACTGATGTGCACCTGTTAGTAACAAGATTTTTTTTCTTTTTTAACTTCAAGTTTTAGGGAAAAAATATTTCCAGTTACTATTTGATGTGCACCCGTTAAAAACAAGTATTTTTGTTTTTAACTTCAATATTTAGAGAAAAAAAAATCCAGTTATTATTTCGTGCACACTCGTTACTAACCAGAATTTATTTTTTATTGAAATTAAAAAAATATATAAAAAATTCTGTATGGTAATGGGTACGCAGTAGATATAACTGATGTGCACCAGTTAGTAACTAGAACTTTTTTTTTCTTTTTTCAACTCAAGCTTTAGGAAAAAAATATTTCCAGTTGCTATCTGGTGTGCACCCGTTAAAAACTAGAATTTTTGTTTTTAACTTCAATATTTGGAGAAAAAAAAATCCAGTTATTATCTGGTGCGCACTCGTTACTAACCAGAATTTATTTTTTATTGAAATTAAAAAAATATATAAAAAATTCTGTATGGTAATGGGTACGCAGTAGATATAACTGATGTGCACCAGTTAGTAACTAGAACTTTTTTTTTCTTTTTTCAACTCAAGCTTTAGGAAAAAAATATTTCCAGTTGCTATCTGGTGTGCACCCGTTAAAAACTAGAATTTTTGTTTTTAACTTCAATATTTAGAGAAAAAAAAATCCAGTTATTATCTGGTGCGCACTCGTTACTAACCAGAATTTTTTTTTTTTTTTATTGAAGTAAAAAAATATATATATATAAAAAATTCTGGATGGTAATGGGTACGCAGTAGATAGTAACTGATGTGCACCAGTTAGTAACTATATTTTTATTTTTTTCAATTTCTTTTTTTTTATTTTTTTTCAATTTGATGTCTCTTTAGGGGCTCCGTACCAAGGGAATAAAAAGCAGAAAAAAACTTTTTTTTGTTGTTGGGTAGTTAAAAGGTCAAACAAGTTTATTTTTTTTTACTTTTAAAAAATTTGGCAACAACCAACAGACATCGCTTTTAAAGCCCCATTTATAGAAGTCAACAGCCATAAAAGTTGATTTAGTGTTTGGTTACACTTTAACAGCAGGTGCATACGAGAGGTCTTCCTTCTGGGTTTCTCTCCGTCGTCTTTCCTCTTTTCATGTCTGCTCAGACCGACTCCGTTACAAGTGGAGCTCGAGAGTCAATGATGAAAATTCATAAACCCCGGCTCCCAAAGCGACGCTAAAAAAGACTGAATTCTCTGGAGCTTCTGATATGCAAAACAAACCCAAGCTGCCAGGTTCTCAGATCAGCCACAGAATTTTTGAATGCTGATCGGATTTAACATGGAGTAATCTGTCTTTTGTTTGAGCCTTCCCTCAATGAGGAGTTTCTGAAGAGCCAAAATGTGCTTAAGCACAATATTTCTGCAGCGAGGAGTCAGTTTGAAGGATGAGGACTAATGAAGATTGGCAGCGTTGAGCAGGTGCCTCTAAATTTCCAGTAGCTGGAACACATTTCATAGCTGAAGGATTAGGAACCTGAAGGGTTTATGCATACTTCCGTTTAGCAGTGGAACCATTTGTTAGGCTTTATTTCGAGGATCTAAAACATTTCCTGCATCTGAGAGTCAATAAATACAGGACACATTACTGTTACAGTCACTGTTAAGGTCCCAACTCTGGGTTTAACCCACTCTCAGGGAGTTTGTGTTCCGTTTAAAACAGAGTTCTCCATCTTACATATGCTGTGCCAAAGAACTCACAGAGCAGAACTGCAGATTCAGAAACATTTTGCCTGCAGCTGCCTAGCAACTGCATTGAATTCAGGCAGCCGGAGCTCTGTCGTGTCAAAAGAGATCAAAATGTTTCAGAGTTGCCAACACCGTCTGTGTTTTCCGGCGTGACTCAGCTGGGTCGTGAATGCTGCACTGAGGCCAGGGATTAAACGTGGGACTCAAAAGCTTTAAAAAAATGGTTTTAGGGAAACTGAATGTCTAAGTTATACTCTGAAAACAATTCTGAAATGTATACGATTGGTTATATAGACCTATTGAGCTACTGAATTTTTATTTTATAAACGTGCAATTTATGTGGTAAAAGAAGTCTTTGTAGCATCATTTTACTTTTTCTAATCATTTTATTAAATTACCTTTATGCCCACTCTTAAACTCACTGTTTAATTGATTATCCTTTATCCAGATTTTTTAAGGAAGTCCGTCTTGATAACAAGCATGAGGACTTTTATTTTGGAGATTTTTAGGGTGCCCTTTGCCCACATTTTTCAGCTTCATTTTATAGCTTTAGAACTGTGCCTTAAGTGCAACCGCAGGTATGTTTTTTGCAGCTTTTCATGAAGAAGACTAGGATTCTATCACCGCTTGACCTTCACTTCATGCATTTAACAAAAAAAAAAAAATGACAAGAAAGTGTGTAAATCCTCCTAAAAACTGCATGTAACTATTGACACTGTAAAATCAGGACTCTTGAAAAAAATTCACAATGTTCCAGTCCAGAGTGTATCCCAAATATGCTTGTAATTTTGCACATGTGTAACTGTTGTGTCACTTTATTTTGGTTCCTACTAGCCACATTTGCACTGGTTCCACCCTTAGATGCACACTTTAAGACCAGGAGCCTCTGTTTAAACAAACATGTCTGACTTACAGCAACACTGGACATTTATTTTTGCCGAAACGACCCAAAGATTGGTTTTGGTATCACTATCAGGATAGCCTGTGCTCTCGACACACATTGTTTCACAGTGACATGTTTGTGCAAACACGCACCACTTACTTTCCAGGTACCTCCTTGCAGAGAAATGGAATAAAGCTTGGTTAGTAACCTCCTTGTTTGTACGTGTTCCATCACCTGCTGCGGCTCCCGCGGGGGAACCCGCTCGCATTACGAAGACTCACAACAGCGGGCGCAAACACTGCTGGAGAATAAACTGAAACGATGCCAACGTACCAGTATCTGTGTCTGCCTGGTGCCTTTGAATGTGTGCGTTAGACAGGCCTGCTGTTACAGCAACATTTTCTGTTGTGTGTTTTTGATCAGTAGGGGTCACAAGTGTACCGTTGGAGGCAAAATCCCAGGAGCTTTGCTCTTTTTAGCATGGATCTTTTCTATGTATTTACTTATTCATAGTTTTTATAGAAGCATTTTTTAAAATTTAAAATAGAATAAATTTAGTTTTTTTTTTTTTTTTCAAAAGCACATTTCTTTTATACAAATCGTACAAACCAAAGATTACAAACAAATAAAACAAAAATAATTTAACAATTATTCATCCTTACAACAAAAAGTCTTCCTTAATTCATAGTATAAACAATAACTAAAACTACACAAATAAAATCCTTTTAAATATAAGAAGTTTATTTAAAAATAAATTTGGGGGCGGGGTAAAATAAATAATGTACTTTCAAGTTTGAATTTCATAATTTTTTTTTGCTCAGATTGTTTATTTTTATGTTTTTGTTGATATTCTCTAATTGTAAAATCATGTTTCCTCTTTTTTATGTGCATTTAAAGTATAAAAACGTTTTAAATTTCCTATTTTAATTGGAGAAAAATAGAATACATTAAGAATTTCATTTTTTTCAACCTATTTTCAAAAGGACATTTTTTATACAAATCATACAAACCTTGAATTCAAAACACAAACAAAAATCAGTAAACAAACTTGCATCCTGACTTCTAACAGTCTTCAATTCATAGCATTAACAAAAATAAACAACAATAACTAAAAACACATGAATAACATCGTTTTAAATATAAGAAATTGTATTAGATTAATTATTGTGGTAATAAAGAATACTTTAAAGTGGACCAAACGTTATTAGCTTGAGTTTCTTATAATTTTTTTTTTTGTTCAGATTGTTTTTTTTTCTATGTTTTTTATATTCTTTACGTGTAAAGTCGTGTTTCCTCTTTTCTTTTTTATTTATGTACATTTAAAATATAAAAAAAACATGTTCAATGTTATATTTTTACTTGGTAAAAATAAAAGGGTTTCTTACAAATTTTAACTTTTTCTAATGTAGCTTATCTATCTGTGCTATCAGTAATTTTGTGTACTTTTAAAAAAAACTATTCAATTCGGGAAAAAAAAATAAAATTTTAGTTGCAATTTTTCATATTAACGGAAAATGTGGATAAAACTCCCTCAACTGCCAACATTTTTTTTATTTTATTTTATTTTATTTTTTACTATTTTTCTAACGGATAAAATAATTCAAATTTCTGTGTTTAATGTAAAAATGAATGAACTCCACAAGCGCGCGAGCCTGCTAGCTTGCGTGCTCTAAGCCCCGCCCACGTGTTTTCCCCAGCGCGTGACACTCAAGGTGGGTGGTGTTGGTCGAATAAACGCTGCCGCGCGCGCTGTCAGGAGCTGTCTGTCCGCAAAGGTAATTTGAGGATTTCACCTGTTCCGTCTCTGATGGAAAACCGACAACAAGGTGAGTCGAGAGAAACTGTATTTTATTTTATTTAAAACGGTCAGAAAATGAATTGTGTTTGGTCAGAACTTCTGCTGTATTAACTACACCGTTAGTAAGTGGAACATTCCTAAATATTTGAAGAAATATCAAGTTACTCGTACGAAATAACCCTTTTTTACCTTAACTGTTTAATTTGAATTAACTATTACATTTGAAGATAAATGCTATATTTTTTTCATGTTCTTGTTAAACATGTTAAAATTGAATAGACAATAACATAAATGAAGATTTAAGGATTTCTAGAATGTTCCATGGTGGTGTTTGGATTTCATTCCCCTTTTTTCTACTCAGTAAAGAGTTTGAAGTGAGAGCAAAGCCTCTATTTAACTACAGTAATGGAGCATGTCAGTGAGATAGAGGCTGTTTATCCAGGTAGCTGGCTGCATTCCATCACTAAATGTGTACCTGTTGCAGTTAAACAGAGGAGGCCACAGTTAGAAAAGGCTAAAAAGACTCTTTTTGTTCAGGATGTTGATCATTTACTAGCTTAAAGTCCTCAAAAGTGAAGTGAATCCTTCCATGTTTATGTTGTGTTTTGCATTTGAAAGTGAACAGAAGCCCCACTTTTCTTTCTGGTTGTGAACTTGACCTCCAGTTGCGCCCTAATTGATTTTTCCAACCATATGACAATCCCTCGGCCTCTGATTTAGCCTCATGACCACTGTGGCAAATGGTAATCTTGTGACCAAAGGTATTTCAGCCTTCAAAAGATGAGAGAGGAGCGGGAAAGTGAGAATAGCAGATTGAAGCTTTTCATTCATGGAATGAAAATGACAGTATCTGCATTTGTGTATTGGTCCGTAGAGCTTAATTTGTTTTTAATCATCTCTGATCTTCGGTTTGGTTTGTTTTTTAAAAAGCAAATCCTCCTCTTGGCTTTCCTCTAGTATGTTCAAGAGCTGAAGAATGCCAGATCAGCGTGTCAAAACAGATTTCCTGTTCTTGTGCAAATGCGGCGCCTGATAAACTGAAGTGAAACAGAACTCCCTGCCCGACTGCTACAGTTGACATAGGAGTAACTCCACGTCCCTTCTTTGTGTTCACATAATGAGCTTGCTTGTTTCCTCTCACTCCTCGCCGCCGCCGCTGCCTACTGCAGAGTTGTACTCTAGTGTTCTTGGCGATGCCGTGCTGGACTGGGGCAGCATGGGCCCTGGAGAAGAATGGGTTAACTCCTCCACATATGAGGAAGAGCAGGGTAAGACAACTGACAGGAAAGGAAATCCACGCTGAATCTGGGAGCCCAGGC
The DNA here is from genome assembly GCF_002922805.2 of Oryzias melastigma. Classification (NCBI taxonomy): domain Eukaryota; kingdom Metazoa; phylum Chordata; class Actinopteri; order Beloniformes; family Adrianichthyidae; genus Oryzias; species Oryzias melastigma. The sequence goes on along the minus strand of NC_050535.1, from coordinate 16,444,005 downwards.
TGTCCGATGGCTTCTGTGGAGCGAAGTGATGTTTTTCAGCGTGTGGTTTGGTGTGGATTTCACTTTAGTCAGGAGGAGGAGTGTGCATGCTAATCCATTAGTAGGGGTGTGTTTCTCTCCCTCTCACATGATTCAATACTTAATTGATACATAATTTTTATGTTAAGGAACAAAAACTAAATGTTACTGCCATCTTCAAACATAAAAAAACTTTTCAATTACTGCTGCTGTTATTCTCATAAGCAGACTAATTTAAACAAAAATACTTATATCTGTCTACTTTACATCCCTTCAAATAAGAAAGTAAAGGATGGACTTGGTAAAGTTATATGAAAAACATTTGTGTCCTTTATCTTGGCGATACCTTCATTAGTGCTGCACCAAAGATGCATTGATTGATTAAAAGCAGGGGTCCCCAAACGTTTTCTTGTGAGGGCCGCATAACTGTTTTCTTCTCTGATGTGGGGCCAGGGCCGGTTTTCGTTGGCTAGATGTAAACAAGTTGTGTTTTTCCAGAGTGCTACACATAATCCAATTTTAACTAGATATATAGCATTACCTTCAATAATACAAGTGTCAATGCTGTAAGCTGAATGTATCTGCTGAAGATCCCAGAGCTGATAGCTGAAAAGGCTAAACTGATAGCTAAAAATGCTGAAGCTTAAAGATTGCTAAAATATTAGCTAAATGCCTAATTAGCCAAAAATAAAAAACTGTCTAATTTTGCTAACACGGCTCGCATTATGATAAAATATTAGCTAAACTCCAAATTTGCCTAAAAACGGTAAACATGTCTAATTTAACCAAAACAGCTAGCATAATGCTAAAACATTAGATAAACTCCAAAATTACCTAAAGAACGTTAAAAGGGGTTAATTTTGATGAATTAGCTAGCATAATGCTAAAATTTGGGCTGCACGGTGGCGCAGTGGTTAGCGCTCTTGCCTCACAGCGAGAAGGCCCCGGTTCGACTCCCAGCTGGGACCTTTCTGTGTGGAGTTTGCATGTTCTCCCCGTGCATGCGTGGGTTTTCACCGGGGACTCCGGCTTCCTCCCACCGTCCAAAAACATGCTTCATAGGTTGATTGGTGACTCTAAATTGCCCCTAGGTGTGAATGTGAGAGTGAATGGGTGTGTGATTGAGGCCCTGAGACAGACTGGCGACCTGTCCAGGGTGTACCCCGCCTTCGCCCTTCAGTAGCCGGGTTAGGCTCCAGCACCCCCGCGACCCCGAAAGGGCAGAAGCGACCAAGAAGATGGATGGATGGATGCTAAAATTTTAGCTTAACTCCATATTTGCCAAAATAACTTTAGAAAAGGTTAATGTTGAAAAAATAGCTAGCATAATGTTAAAATATTAGCTAAACTCCATACTTGCAGAACTGGAATAATGCCTTATTTTGCTAAAATAGCTAGCATAGTGCTAAAACATTAGCTAAACTCTATAATTACCTAAAGAACTTTAAAAAAGGCTAATTTTGAAAAAATAGCTAGCATTATGCTAAATTATTAACTAAACTCCACATTTCCCTAAGGAACTTTATTAAAGGCTAATTTAAAAAAAAAAAAAATAGCTAGCATAGTGCTAAAATATTGGCTAAACTCTAAAATTACTTAAAGAACTTTCAAAAAGACTAATTTTGAAATAAACAGCTAGCATAAAGCTACCAGAATAAGCCTAAAAAGCTGTAAAAATGTCTAAAAACAAATGTGGAGCAAATGTGGAGGGGGGCAGGATCCGGCCCGCGGGCCGTAGTTTGGGGACCCAGATTAAGAGCCTTGCTTTCTAAATCCAGGCCTCGAGGCCCGGTGTCCTACATGTTTTCCAACCAATCTGCCATTGAAGCTCCTTATTGGCCAAACCCACCTTATCCAGGTAATCACCAGCAGATGAGATTGGAAAACTAGCAGGAGGCCGGCCCTCGAGGCCTGGAGATTGACACGCTCATGTCGCTTTTCTCCTTTAGAATCTACTGGAATCACGTTGATCGTGTTAACGGTTGAAAAGTTACAGTATATTAAAGATTTTGTGTTTAAGCGTCACACATGACTCCTCAGGATTAAATTTGTTCTTTAATCCATCCAAGTATCCATCTTCAGATCATAGCGGACTCGTAAATAGTCTTCATACAGGTACTGATTAGGTTTTTTCTTTGGATAGTCCAGTACTAGTTGTAGTTAATGAGTAGTGAGGGAATTCAGACATAGCTACGGTTTAGTAGTCCTCTGTCATTCATTATGGAAAGTGTAGACAGATTTAAAGAAAACATTCCTTCATGTTACCCCAGAAGTTTCTTGTTTGGTTTGTCGTTTAAAGCGAACTTCTTCAGACTCAAACTGACATTTTCTTCCAGATTTGTTCTGTTTTTCTACTTCATGTTGCATGAAATTAATGAAAAAGAATTTGCAGTGAAAATTCTCTTCCATACTGTCTTAGTGTCTTCTCTTGGAGGCGAGGGGCATCTGGAAGGAGAAAAGATGGCGACTCAAAGGCATTAGCACCACCACCACCATTTCGGTTGAAAAATACTCGTTTTTGGTCAAAAAAGACGAATATAGCCAGCGACTCTAACAGATACATCTTTTGTTTTTTTTAAGCTTTGAACCTTAACAACCTGAGATGTTTCTGTCAAAATCTACAATGTTCGTTGACATTTTCTCTGCGACGGAGCTGATTCACGCTGATCGCGTAAATGGGTTAGCGCAAGCTAACAGCGGTCAAACGTAAACACTGGTTTGGAGCTAAATCTCCAATGTAAACGTCTTAACAGTTCACAAATCTGTATGCTTTTGTTAATATACTTATATAAGGCATTTACTGTCTTTTGACAGATTTTAAGCTAATCCTGAAGTTTTAACAAAAGTGGATACCACTCCAAAATCTTATGGAATGCCTGCTTCTGGCTGGTGTTTGGTCATTTCCGTTTCCGGTTAATGCTTTCCAGCCACCATGTTGCCTGCTGCCACCAGATCCTCTCTCTTGTTGGAAGCTCCAGTTACGGTCTCTGAGTTTTAACTGAAGTTCCCGGGGATTCTCTTACGTTTAGCTGACCAAACCTGTTTGGTGCTGAATCAGGCGGTATTTTTCCAAGGGGGGCTTGCTTCTCATTTGTTTATGTAAATGACCAGAGTTCACTCAGATGTCGATCTAGCACCACAGACCAGCCTTTGTCCTCATAGAATCCCACAAGTCAACACTGACTTGAAAAGTACTTGCAATAGTGTGATTGCTTTTTGCTGAAAGTAGTCGCTGAAGATGCTGAAGTTTTTACTGAAAATGGTGATGCAATTTACTTGAATTGCTGAAGGGATTTGCTAAAAATGCAAAAGCTATTTGCAAAATTTTACATTTGCTAAAAGAATGGAAATTGTGTTATGAAAGAGCGCTAAAGTTGACCTAAATTTCTGAAAAACGTGTCGTAAAATTACTTTAAAATTCCTAATACATAACAATTCTGCAAAAAATAAATATGAGTTGAACTCCAAATTAGCCCAAAAAATCTTAGCAGATGACAAATTTTCCAAAAAAGCTAGCTTGTTGCTTAAATACTAGCTAAACTTTCAAATAGCCTAAAATTCCTCGGGAAACTAAATTAGTCAAAAATGTTAGCTTGTTGCTAAAATAGAAGCCAAACTCTAAATTAGCCTATAAAAACCTCGGTAGACAACAAATTTTCCCAAAACGTTAGCATGTTGCTAAAATATTAGCTAAACTCCAAATTAGCAAATCTCAGTAGATGTAAAAATTAGCTAAAAAGCTAACACATTGCTTAAATACTAGCTAAACTCCAAAACAGCCTAAAATTCCTCAGTAAGATAAATTAGTCAAAAACGTTAGCATGTTGATAAAATATTACCTAAACTCGGAATTAGCCCCAAAAAACCTAAGTAGATGTCAAATTAGCCAAAAAAGCTAGCTTGTTGCTTAAATACTAGCTAAACTCCAATTCCTCAGTAAACCAAATTAGTCAAAAATAGACTGTTATTACAATAGAAGCTAAACTCTAATTTAGCCTGTGAAAACCCAGTAGATAGCAAATTAGCCGACAACGTTAGCATGTTGCTCAAATATTGGGTAAACTCAATTTTATTTTTTTAAATTACTACAAAGTATTAAAACATAGCCCATAAATATATTTAAATGATTGTTGGTAATCTACTTGAAATTTTTAAATCTGAAGACTCTCATTCAATTCATATGGAGAATATTTTGCTCAATATTTTAAAAGCTATAAAGTTTATGAACACCAAAAATACAAGCATTAAAGTTTTGATACCAAGATTACTGAAATCACTGCATGTATAATTGAGTTTTAATGTGATGAAAGGAGCAGGAGAATCATCAGAAGTCCCTAAACAATAAAACCCAAGCAAACTCCCAAATGTGAAATGCTTTGTACCGTTCTCTCAGGTATGAATCCGGGTATGTTTCACCCCTCTGCTGAGGACTCGATTGGCAGGAGCTCGTACGGGGAGGATCTGGCTCCGCTGGTCCAAAATGGGGAGAACCTGACACAGTGGTGTAAAGCCTCAGCTCAGGATCAGTGGTGTCACACATCTGTGTCCCACTCTGACTTGTGGGTCACGTCCTCGACTTGGGACATGCAGGAAAACAGCTCAGGTGATGAGGGAGGTAGAATAAAGCTAGACTAGATTTCTAGTTCGTTTGGTTGAACATCTAGACTACAAATTATAATCATAATCCTAAATATTTCTAAAAATGTCATATTTAATCCATGCAAAATAAATGTTAGATTATTTCCTACATATTTCTGTCTCTTATATCTAGAGTTCAACCAAAGGTAGATGTCCTGATATTGAAGGACACGTGGAACCTGTTAGCTTACATTCAGAAGAATGTAGATTTTAAAGTAGATTATATCTTTAGATTATGTTTCGATGTCCATTTATGCCATATTTGCTTGATGTTTTAGCCCCCAAATGTTACATTTGAAGCCCAAACTGAATGTTTTAGAAGTTAAATCGATGGGCAGGATGTTGCATGCTAAGACATCACATGTGACCCAGATAAAAGACTGCTGTCCAGTGGCTTCATAAGGAGCAGCCCACATGTGGTTGTAGTCTGGTAACTTGATGAAAGTGCTTTCCGCAAACAATTTACAGCACAGACATTTTCATTGTGGGTCTGTATGGTCACTTAGCTGCACCATCTCTGCAATGTGATACCAGAAGAAAAGTGAAGGAAGAATCTTCTGCATGTAGCGTCCGCCTCCAGGTTATGAAAACTAGTATTTATTAAAACTTTACCAACACTTTGTATCAAACAAAGCCATGCTCCCTTCTGTATTTCAGTTTTTTAACCTTCCTTCAATGGTAAAAACTAAAAGAAAGCGTATTTGAGGATCTTTAAGATGCTACCCTTAATGTGTGATGCTAACTAGCTGCAGTAGCGCTTTGCCTTATGTGAACGTGCTGTGTTTGAGCTAAACCTCACCGACGTGTGCTGTAGTTTTCACTGTCAACATCCAGAAAGGCCAGCATCATACTTTACTGACCCCACTGTTTTCACTCATGTTGTCCTCATGCGGCCAAATCTAGAGCGAGGACACCTAACTGCAGGTATAGTAACCCTTTATGCTCTGTCAGAATGACGAAGAACAGTGTTTACACAATCCAGTATCTGTTTTTGCCCTTTTTGTGTTGTATTTACAAAGTTTTCTCTGCTCTTTAGTATCTGTTTTCTTGAATTTATGTGTTTTATTTGTGAGGCTAAAAGTTCTTTAGGCCAAAATCTTAAAGGGGCCAAACCATGAAAATTTTTTAAGTGCATTATACTGTTCAGTCCTCACTATAAAGAATCCCAAATCAGTATTTTGATCCATTCACACATTTCTGAGTAATCCTCTAAAAACTCGTGCACTCAACCGCAGCCCCTTCACATACTCACAAAAACGAGCGGGTTCTCACGTGCTGATGTCACAGATTGGGAACCGCCCCTTTCAGGAAGAGTCTGCACTGCCGGCTCCGCCTCCAGCCTAATAAAAACACACCCAGTTTCTCTGCGGAGCTTACGGTGATCATCAGCAAAGCGTTATTTTAGCATTAACTTGAAAAACGTAGGTCATCTTGTATCTAATCTGCATAGAAAACAACGGATATGATATCACAGATTTCACAAAGTGAAAATCGAATAAATAAGAACATTTCACAACATTTATTCATGACTCCACTGTGTTCTGATGGTGAACATGTGGATAGTTTATTCAAAAATTACAGTTAAACACTTTTTTTTGTTTGAAATTGTTCGACCGCAATGCATTGTGGTTTATGTTCGCTAATCTAGTGAGCATCGATGCACGCTAGTTTTTTGCAAAGACTTCTGGGAAATTGCTAGTGCACTTGCTTTTGGAATTAGTAGATTCAGACAGAACTAGAAAATGGCGAACGTACTATATGGTGAGTGTGCGGGGAGTGGATTTGGACATAACCCTAGACCAGGCGTTCCTCCGCGTCTGCGTCCTGATGGTGAAAATGTGGATGGTTCCCTCAAACATTACATTTGAATACTTTTTATGAAGGAACCATCCACATTTTCACCATCAGAACACAGTGGAGTCATAAATAAACTGTTAATAAATGTTTGTATTTATTCGATTTTCACTTTGTGAAATCGGTGACATCATATCTGGCGCGTACAAAAACAAAAGTAATATAGTGAGCATCGTGTCCAACTTGCCTTTGAAATCCAGGGCACTAGATAGTCCTGTACTATATAGTTTTTTAGTAGTTAGGGGTTAGGAGGGGAATTCGAACATACAGTAGTGAGAAGAATTGAAAGGCGGAGCCTCAGAGATTCAGTCGTTTTACTTCTGGGTATGAAGAAAGTCCACATATATAACTCATATTTCATAAATAATTAGTTTTTTAGTGTTCCAAAGATAATATATGATCATTTATATGGATATAGTTTACTCTGGGAGGCTTAAGAAAATCATGGTACGACCTCTTTAAGACTCAGATATATGTAGTAAACAATTTTTAAACCCCCTGCTAACTAAAGAACAACACAACCTCAATTAGTTTCTTGGACTTTCATGGTGTACACAAAAGAACGGCTTTAGAAGAAAATGAAGTCACAACTTCCTCTAGAAGACATTTAATGCAAAAAACCAGCAGAAAAGAAGAAGTTCAGGTAAAAATCTTTGAAACCGAACAGTTCCCATCACTCTGCTTCTGACTGCACTGTCGCTCGTCAGAGTTAAAGCAAGATAATCCACATTAGTAAAGCCAGATTAAAGCGCAACAGGCTGCAAGCAGGCTGGGATTACATAACCGTCAGACAGATGCATCGACACAGAATCCGTCAGGCAGACCATAAGGCCGTTCAAGCTTTAGGGAAGAAAACAAGGTAGGAATGGAGAACCCTGAAGTTGGAGAATTTCCTCTTTGAGTCTGAAGAGCACAATGTGAATGCAAAGATGATTTAGGACAAAAGAGGGAAGTACGATCAAATGGAAGTAAACTCTCTTCCTCTATAAATAAATAAAAAAGGGAACGGTGTCACTTGTAGAAATTTGACTCCACTATTTGAATAGTTTCAATGTAAAACAATTAAAGAATTGATAGTTTTTTGTGCTTTTTGTGTGTCTCCTGCAGGTTTTCTTGACTCCGAGCCTCTAAGAGAGGCCGACGAGGATGCAGCATCAGAAGTCAACCTCAGTAACTCCGTCATGACGGAGGAGGAGAGGGAGGAGATCCAGGAGGAGCTGGCTAAAGTATGTACAGACATGCATGCGCACGAGCAGAACGTTACGCAACAAGACAGCAACTTCTCCCGCCTCTTTGTGTTTGTGTGTGTCCAGCTGGAGGAGGAGATCAGCACGCTGAAGCAGGTTTTGTTGTCCAAAGAGAAGCAGCACGCGGAGCTCAGGCAGAAGCTGGGCATCACCCCCCTGAGCGAGCTCAAGAACAACTTCAGCAGAGGCTGGCAGGACATGCAGAGCTCTGTAGCGTGAGTTTAAAGGAGCTCCCATGATGCATCTGAGAGAGACTTCAAAGATTTTGATGGACATGTGTGCCTGTGTGCGTCGGGAACAGTCACACAAAATCAAAAAAAAATTATTTTTAAGAAAACACTTGTTTAAAAAGCATAGTACATCATTTTTTTCCAAATAATATGATTACAAAAAGATGGCTTGAGGCCGTGGTGATCTGCAAGCTCGATTAGCTGCACATGTTCTCTGCAGCCACTGGAAATTAAATTATGCCCCCGTAAATCTTATTAGTTGCATTTGTAATTTCTTTTTTTAAATAAATGTTCCACTTTGCAGAGGATAGCATCTATGAAACATAACAATTCTTCGTGAATCGGTAAAAAGAAACGACATGTTTATCGATGCAGAAAGTAAAAAAATCTGTTTGTCTCGGCCTGTGAAGACATCTAGAAATGCAGAGCTGATGACATTTCTCCATGCAGGCTCTCTGTGAGTGTGCGTAGCGGTCAGGCTGCGTGCTCTTCATGAAGAAATCCCCGCAGTTCCTTCGGAATCAAAGGTTTCCCATGAGTCATTCCCTCCAGGATTTTGCGATCGCAACTATTTACGGAAATTTAAGCAAAGCTGAGATTTGTCGCTCACTCTGCAACTTTACATTTTAATGCAACTTTAACCAATCTACCGTGACAACAGTCATGGGGGATGACGACGCTTCACCGCTGTTTCCCAGGAACTGTGGTCCTTTTTTATTACTTCTCTGTCTTTTTTTATTTCTGTAAGCTGCGTGTGAACGGTCATTTGTGCTGAGCGTGCGTGGGTGCGGAGCGGTCCGTCACATGTGGAGCACAACACGAATCGAGTATGAAGGCATTTGTGATTATCACAATATTCTGTATAATTGTTTATTTGTATTTAATCATTTCTGTTAGTAGGAAAACACAGTTTGACGTAAGAGGCAAAAAGAAAACATTTGGCTTTAAAATATCTTTAATTCATTGTTTTTCAGAAAAAAAATCAAAATTGTGACGTAAAAACTATGAATAGAATAGAATAGAATCGTGGCTTGACTGAATCGTTACATGAAAAATATGTTTTGGTCATAAGGAACTGAATCAAGAAGGAAAAGAACGACACTTGTTAATATTATTTAAAGTTTATTGTGTTTCTGGAACTTCCCTTTTTTAATCTGTACAAGAAGTATTCAAATTGTAATTTTTTTTCAAATTTCAATGGCCATTTCTGTTTTTACAACAAAACATGCCGTCATGCACAGGAGGACTCGTGCATTTGGTTCATTTTTTCATTGTGGTCGTCATGGTGGAGCGTTCATCCAAACACCAAAGTATCAGGAGTGAATGGTCTCAGAGGCTTCTCTCCTTATCCAGTTACACATTAAAGTGGAGATCAGCTTCCACATGCAGCTCGGATCCTCATCTATAATGCACGAGGGTGACCACAGCAGGGGGAGTGGCTAAAGCGGACACATGTAAACTAAAGCTCTCTCAATACAGTGAATCCAGGACAGAAAGTCATCAGGAGCTCATATGGGTTTAGATTTACATCATATTTTGAGTGTTCATCATAAATGTGAAGCGCTTTAATTTCAAACAAGTCCTTTAAAAAGTTAACCCTTTAACCCCTGAGGTGTCATCGGTGACGCTTCAACTCTAAATCTTTAACATACAGATTCGATTGATCGAGTTGATAACTTAAAATTTACTTTAAATTAAAGAACATAGACACTGGAGTTCTGGGGATAAAGGGTTAAGCTGTCACATTAGGTATTTAATTCCCTAAATGATCAAAACATTAATTTTTCTGTTTTTTATATTGTCTTTAGCTTTTTACATTCTTTAAATGTTTTTTGTTTCCAGATTTAAGAAAACTTCTGAGACATTATCCACAGCAGGCCAGAAGACGTCAGCGGCCTTCAGTACCTTCGGCAGCGCCATCACGAGGAAGCTTGGAGACATGAGGTAAACAGAATTTAACGTAACAACGTAAAAAAAAAATCCTGATATTTCTGTGATTATCATTGTGATATAATGTGTATAAGGTGAAAAAAATCTTTATTGAGAATAAAATAAATATTGACTAAGTCTGCATCTTCAAAATAATGTGATTACCAAATGTCAGCAAAGTCGTGAGACTTAAAATACAAAAACGTCCTTGTCATAAAGGAGAATATCGCATAAATGAAGCGCCTCTCGAAGCATAATTTAAATAAAGCATGAAGGTGGTAGCATCATGATTATGAATAATGTGAAAAGATTTGGCTAATTTAAATCACAATGAATTGAAAATGACTAATCTGTTGAAAAAGATGCACATATAATCCTAATCCAGGTGTTAAAAGTTGATTTCTGTGCAAAGATAATCTGACATTTGAAGTGCTTTTGAAGGGCAGTTATCATATTTGGTGTTGTGGAATTTTGTAATATCAAACACAAAGAGACAACAGATAAAGAGACACTCCCATCACATTTTGATCTATTTTTCCAGTGATCTTCTAATTATGATTATGTGGTTTTTAGTCAAGATTAAAAACTTGTTTTTTTTTTAAACAGGGGTGGGCAAACTTTTTGACACATGGGGTCAAATCAGGATCTTAAAGTGGATGAAAAACAAGATTGTAAATTTGAAAAAAAAAATGAAAGCAGTTTTTAACTCAAAAATAAATATTGTAAACGTGAATGAATTATTGAAAATTAAAAAATATATATTATTAAACATTAAAAAAGGTGAATTTGGAAGTTTGAACAGTGAGACTCACACATGTCTAAGTCCTCCTCCCCCATAGGAAACATGTCTGGGTAGCCAGAGAGTTCAAAGCCCCGCCCACATTTAAAATTAGGATCAGCTCAGTCAGAAAAACTTGAAAATCTGAATTGAAACTGAAAACAGAACTGAAAGTGAAGATTCAGAAAAGCATAAAAAAAAAAAAAAGTAGAAAATTCAAAACAGCAGCTGTTACTAATAGATACATTGTTTTTTAAATTGGTAATTTTACATTTATAGTTTTTTTTTTTAATTTACAGTATTTTGTTCAAATGTTCAAGTTTCATTTCAAGTTTTCAAGTTTTTTTTTTCAAATTTACAATGTCTTGTTTTAAATAATAATAAATAAAACAGTTACAATTCTGTTTTTCAAATTTACGATCTCTTTTTTTCGTTCACTTTAAGCTGATCCTGATTTGATACATAGACCACAAAAAGTTCTAAAATTTGACGGAAGGGCCGGACTAAAAGCAAATCCGTGGAGAATCTGGACAAAAACGTGCTTTCATTTAGATTGAAAATTTGATTTTGGGGTTTTTAACTTCCAAATTTGTGTCTTTTGTTCTCATTTTAGTGCCAATTGACCAAAGTGTTGATGTCCCTCAGACACAAATGCAAACTTAGAGCAATTCTGCGTTCATGTGTTTAAATGTTCGTAAAAATGACTGTTCTGGGACATAGTTTCTGAAGAGCGGCAGGAGTTTCATAGAAATTCACCTCTGAGTTGTGGTGTTGGCGTGGAGCAACCCCGCCCCTACTTCCCTTCACCCATCTGTCTACACTCTCTCCTGCTAGCTTACATGGCCTCGTAGCTCCAAGCTAACATTAGCGGTGCAACAAAAACAGCGAATCTCAGAGCTATCAGCCATAATGTTTTAATCCAGATGAACTCAGATGAGGAAAACTGAGACATTAATGATCTATTGTGCAAGTGGATGCATCAGAATTGAGCTGAACAGGGAACTTTGACTAGAATGATGTATTTTTAAGTCTGCTCCTTCCTAATCAGTTCCATCATTGAACAAAAGCATTTCATCTTCATAAATATCCATTTCCAGTGGCGTTATTTCACTAATCCCCGCTCTGGTGGCGTTCACTTCTTCAAAACCACTTCCCCTTTTTGGTTCTTTGTGTTGTCCATCTCTGCGTCACAGTCAGCAGAATTCTGACTCTTGCTCTAAGGAGTTTAGTGGCGTTTCAGGTTATGTAAGCCGACTTTAAGCTGCTTCCTGAGCTGAAAGGCTTGTGGCAAAGCCTGTCTCCTTCAGTCGCTCTTTGTCTCGAGCTCTGGAGTACACATCCGTCCGTCTATGGCTGTGAGTGTGTTTACGATGGCTGGAGAGGGTCGCTCTGTGACCTCATATTCCCAGCATGAAGGGAAGAAGAAAAGCCTTTTCTAAAGACGGAGCTCTGAAGCTTTTAGTTTATGTGAGGTTTCAAGTTCAAACATTAAAGTTTTATAAACTTACACAACAGCTATTTAACAAAGGCAGATGCAGGTCATGGAGGGAGAACGCAGCCGGGAGCTGGTTAGAAAAAATGTTTAGAAAAAAATGTTTGTTTTACTCAAGAATTTAAAAACTAACTAATAAAAGCAGCTATAGTAACTCTAACATTTTTTAAAGACCCTCTCTGATGAAAATTGTGCCTTTTTTCTTCTTTGTATCAATTAGGGTCAGGAATCGATTAAAAAAATTAACTAATTAATCGCAAACTGGAAAAAATTAATCGCGATTAATCGTGATTTTTTTTTTCTTTAGTTACAGTGTTTGCCAGCCCCTTACTCTACTATATCTGCAATCACACACAAAATTATATATTTATAAAGTTTATTTTTAACCCTTTAAGGGCCTAAAACTCTGTTTTGTCATTTTTTGAATTTACTTCTGTATTTTCAATTTAACAGACAATATGCTTACTTATTTGGCATCACTTTAATCAGTACAACCTGCCCTATGTGACATTACCTTTATTGTATTATTTTTCCATGTTCCACACACTAGACATAAAATCATGCAAAAACAGAAAATTCTGTCCGGAAATATGGGATTCATGTTGCTGTGGAAACTTAAAAAATGCTTAACAAACTGTTTTTACAGCATAGAATGACGGTTTTATTTGTAATTTCATTTAAAAAACTAGATTAATTTAGTCAACAAACTAATCAACACATTTTTGACTGAAATTCGCAGATTCCTCTAAAGAGTTTCTGTTGATAGAACGTCACAGACCTCACAGGTCGATGATGTGACCTTGCTTATGCTGATACACAGACAGTGATCAGTCTGACGGTGTTTCTTCTGCTTCCAGGCAGCCAAAAAATAAGAACTTCTCTCTTAGAGCACTGCTGTCCATCTGACATTTGTCCTGGAATCCTGTTTTTCTTTTATTTATTTTTTTTACCTTTTTTCTTTTTTCCTTATAAATTTTCTTTATTGTGTTTGTGAAAAATAACAATAAAATTTTGGGGAAGAAGATATTATATATATAATATTATATATATATTCATTCTGAGCGACTCGCGTCCCGCGGCGTCGGGGGGCGGGACTTTTGCGAAGAACCGCAGAGTTTCCGAAATTCTTAGACAACACCGGTGCTCCTTATTGTGAAAAACTCTTATCGTTCCCCATTCTAAAATAAATAGTCGGTTCCTCGTTGGATTTCTAATAGCAGACAGCTCCGTTTCATCAGTTTGACGTTCGTCCTCCACCTTATTTATTAAAATAAAAAATCGCTTTTGTCCAAAAACTCCAAGCAAATGATATATTATCTCTTTAATTTAATTAAATCTCAATCACAGAGTGTAAAAAAGATTATGTTTATTTAGTTTAACGCGTTAATAATGTTCTAATAATGTTCTATTAACACTTCAACTTGTGCTCTTGTGCTTCTTTGTTTGTGTGCATGTTTATAGAATAATTTAAATCCAATTTGAGTATTTGCACATATAGTTATATGGTATTTATTTTAACCCTAAAGCAATTAATTAAATTATATTTTTGTAAGGATCAGTGGAATATTGTGTTGTATATAGTATTGTAAATTGTGGAATATTGCCCTTGTTTTTCCTCTCACATGTAACAGGACTGAGTTCCAATTTTGTGCCGGTGACATTCATTTGTCTACTGATTTGACAATATAAATCCTTGAATCCTTGAACTTTCACAGCCCTAATAAAAAGTAAATTAAAAGTAAATGAATTAAGAAGTAAATTAGGCATTTCTAAGTATTTCTTTATTGATTTTTTTGTGAATCAGGAGAAAACAGATCTATGCCGTTTGTAAAATAAAAAGAATTATTTGTGATGTAGAAAATACGCGGGGCGGGGCTTAAGCTTCCTGCGGCTCCACACCAACAACTTGAGAGTGAATTTCTAATAAATCCTGCCACCCTGCAGAAACTATGTCTTAGAAAACTAGACAGATTTTTACATTTTGGCTAAAAATGCTTTATCATAATTAAAAGACAGGTGGGAATGCTTTTACAATAGATCCAAATACGATCAGAGCTGGACTTTAAAGTTGTTGAAACTTGAACACAAATTAGATTTCTCTGAAAAAGAAAGTAAAAATAGCAATCTGGACGATTTGAGAAATAAAATCACCTTTATAGCACGTCATTGTTTTTCCTTTTGTGTCTAAATGTTAAACAAAAACAACAACGTGGTTTTAAAATATGACTGTATTCCAGCATGACTGGTCTAGAGTTACTATTCCCACGGAGGTACGTGTCCCCATGTTTGGTTTGGGTTCTGCATGTTTGAAAGCAGGAAACTCCACATGCATGATCATTTTTAAACCTTTTTCACCTTTTTTTTCCTCTTCAATTTAAGAAAGTGTAATCCACCTTAGTCATTCTAAGTCAAGAACCTTTTGTTCTTGTTTTTCTCTGAGTGTTTGTTATAGAAATGAAAGATATTCTGTCGTTAGTTGAAGAATAATGATGTCGGATGTAATTTTAAAGGAAATATTAGCCATTACATTTTTATTTTTTAAGCATTTTTCAAAGGAATAATTTGTTCCATTCTTTTGTTGTGTTGCTCTGACTGTGTGTTTGTGTGTCACCATCAAAGCATGTCCGTGGGATTTAAAAGAAAAAAGAACATTTAACATTTCCTCTCTTTTTATCTGCTCTACCCTGTTTTTCTAAATAAACTGAAAAGCTTTTGCATCTAAATGTCCGACTTCTTTCTTTACGCTTCCCAAGGTCCAACTCAATCGGGTAAGAACCTAAGAACTCATTCAAAAAGCTGAAGCTGCAGGTGAAACCAGCCTCTCCGTATCAGACGGGAGTTAGTTTATTTTTTA
>NC_050535.1:16415514-16428921 GCF_002922805.2 Oryzias melastigma | reverse complement strand
GCTTCTTTGAAATGCAATTCCTCCTTGACTGAAGGAAAACTTTTCCCCTTGTGAAAACTCTGTTTCCTTTGTGTGTATTTTCTGCTAATCATTGACTCTTCTCCTACCACGCTCTCTGGGGACAGATACTCTGTCAGACATTCAGTGAGCATGCCCACCATGAGGTAATCTGTCTGTTCTCTGTGTGTGTGTGAGAGAGAGAGAGTGGTTTTTAGAGCATTCAGATTTATGTGATTTATTTTGGTTTTGCTAACTCCCACAGATAAAACCAGGAAAGTTGCATTTCATGCGATGATGCTAGTTTGAATGCTTTTTCTGAAACTAGTTACTGAGCTTTTTGCTGAAAATGGTGACACCATTTTAATTTCTGAAGGGATTTGATGAAAATCCAAAAGCTAATTGGAAAATGTTAAATTTGCTAAAAGACTGGAAATTTTGTTAAAGAACTATGAAAGTGAAGTTTACCTAAATTTCCTTAAAAAATTGTAGTAAAATTGTTTAATAGTCCCCAGTACATGCCAGTTTTGCAAATATGTTTAGTGTGTTGCTTAGTTATAAGCTAAACTACCATTTTGGCCCCAAAAAAACCTCAGTAGATACCAAATTAGCCAAAAACAAGCTAGCTATACTCCAACATAGCCTAAAATTCCTCAGTAAACTAAATTAGTCAAAAAAAGTTAGCATGTTGCCAAAAATAGAATCTAAACTTTAAATTAGCCTAAAAACCTCAGTAGATAACAAATTTGCCAAAAATGTTAGCATGTTGCTTAAATATTAGCTAAACTACAAATTTGCCAAAAAACCTTAACAGATGCCAAGTTTTCCCAATAAAAAGCTTGCTTGTTACTTAAATACTAGCTAAACTCCAAAATAGCCTAAAATTCCTCAGTAAACTAATTTAGTCAAAAAATGTTAGCATGTTGCTAAAATAGAAGCTAAACTCTAAATTAGCCTAAACAAGCACAGTAGTTAACAAATTAGCCAAAAATGTTAGCATGTTCCTAAAAAATTAGATCAAAACTCTAAATTGGCATAAAAAAAACCCTACTGGATAATAAATTATCCAAAAATGCTAGCACGTTAAATATATCAAGTAAACTCCACATTTTTTGAAAATAATTTTTTTTTTACTTTTTTTTTTATATAAAAGATGAAAACATAGCCCATGAATATATTTAAAGGCTTGTTTCTAAATTACTTAAAATTTTGAAATTTGAAGACTTTCTCATTCATTTCCTATGGGGCGTATTTTGGTCAATATTTCAATATAATTTATAAAAAATACCAAAAGTACAAGCAGTGATGTCCTGAACGAGCTGAGCACTTTGATACCAAGATTGATGAAAGTGTGATTGAGTTTTTAAGTCCCAAAAAACGTACGTAAAGGAGCAGGAGAATCACTTTAGGTTTGTGTAAACACTGATGAACACTTGTGTTGTGTTACTTCAGTGTGCACTAAAAAGGAATAAGATAGTTTGCATGAATATGAGGTCATAAATGAACATGGAAGGACTAAAACTCCTGGACATTCAGTCTTGTTTCCAGCAGCCTTTACAAGTTTTAAGGTTCATTTTTTAAATACCTCTAATTGTTTGTTTTTTGTCTTTCACAGAAACTCTCCCAGCTTTAAAACCTTTGAGGAAAAAGTTGAGAGTACGGTTTCCACTATCAAGGTAAACCAGTTTTTGACAGATTCTATTGAAAACAACCTGAGTAGCGTGGTGCGTTTGATGCCCTCATTTTTTTTTTACTAAAAATGTTGTTAAAAAAGGTTGTGGTAAAAAGAAGTAATACATTTTTCTACAAAACAACAATTCCTAATCAGACTCTTAAAACTTATATTGGACAAAATCAATTACGAACAATTGTCAAATCCTAAAGTCATGAATATTTTGTCATTTTTAAGGAAGTATTTGTGAAAATATAGAACAGAAATGGGCCGAGATAACTTCCTTGAGGAACTCCGTCTTTAAAAGATTTAGAAGAATTTCTTTTTAAAATATCCCAGTACTTGACAGACAAAAAAATTGAAGTTTATAGAAATTATTTTATTAAAGCTTAATGACTTAAGCAGCAAACTGTTCTTTATGTCTTTCTCATTATGCTTCAGATACACAATTTACGGTAATAAAAGCAGCAAAAACATTTTTGCAGCTTTTAAATGCAGTAGGAATTTAAAACGGAGATAGAATATATAATTTATATTATAATCTCCAACATTTACTCTGATAGCACATCCATATTTTATTGGAAGTCACACTAATGCAAAATTAAACTGCAAAAATAAAATCAATTATTAATTTGTTTCCTCATTTACCCATAAATGCTTGAAGTGGTAAAAGTGCGCCCCCTTGAGTTGAATTTTTATAAAAATTATGAAAAAAATAATAAAAAATCGACCGTCTTGTTTACTTTCCTGATTTGTTTCTTAATCCAGACCAAAGTTGGAGGTTCAGGCCCCGGCGGTAACTTTGAGGAAGTCCTCTCATCTGCAGCGAACGCCAGCTCTCAGGACACGCCGAGCAACAACCTGACAGACGTCCCCGAAGGGCCGTGCTGAAGAGCTGAACCACCGACCCGGACTGAAGCCTCAATCTCTGCTGAAACAGCACTTTTCTTCTTTTTAGTTCTTAATGAAGACAATCGGGAGTTCTGAGGAGATTAAAATCTGACCAAAAACGACTCGTTTAGCTTTCAAAAACACATTTATTATTTATAAAGCTGCATTTTTGGAATAAATTATTTCATATCAGCTGTTTTAGCACCAGATTTCCACCGTCTCTTTTTAAATAAAGATTTCTTTATTTTGAATAGATGTCCTCCAGAGTATCAGGCTTTCTTTTATTGTCAAAAATCAAAGCAAAAAATATTTACTTCTCACATTAGTTTTATTTGACCTCTTCTTCTGTCTTTTTTAGGCAAAAATCTGGTTATAAAGGTTGTTTTTAGATTTGTAAAGTCCGGTCCAGATGACCTCTCTGTGAATTTGTCAAAATGTCTTAAGCATTAAATCTGTTTTCTTCGGTGCAACAACATTTAAATGACCTCCACGTTTGTTTTCAAATCTGAATCATCAGAAATGATTATGAAAAATAACGACTTTACTAAATGGTACACATTTAACACATAGGAATATATTTAACATTCTAATATTTATTTGACTATAACAAGGTTTCTGGTTTGATAACATGAATATCCAATAACGTGTGCAGATTCTAACACTGACTCCAGACTTCCAAGAAAAGGTTTTAAGACAACACAAAAGAACACATTAGCATCTATACATCGCAGCACGGCAACAACATTTTTTTTTTTATATGGACAGCCCTGTAATCTCCAGTCTGATGGTGTATAATCATTTATTAATAAAAAATGTGTTGGAAATCGTCAACAGTTGTATTTTCAGGATGTTTTTGGTCCCAACATGTTTGTGATAAACAGTCAGGAGTCGCGTGGAGGCGTGTTGAGCTTCTCTGAGCCGCCCCTCTGTGCCTCGTTCTTACTCTCCTCCTCTGCCATGTGATGACCCCTTTCTTCATCCAAAGAGCTGATCAGCTGAAGGACGTCCTGGTGCTGAAACCGACCTAAAAAGATATGCAGATAGTTTAAACTCTAAAAATGTTTCCAAACTAAACGAAGGAGGGAGGAGGCCCACCGGCGGTGGAGTCGAAGAACTCCTGCAGTCTTCCGGGCGTTCCCTCGAGCTCTTCGTACTCGTGAGCCTGCAGGATCATCTCCAGGAGGTCGAACTGCTTCACCAGACGAGCCTCTGAGCTGCTCTGGAACTCGTATTCCTGCCGGTCGTGAAAACAAATTTATATACATTTTAGAAACATCATTTCTGGGATGTTTTTGCACGGCAACACACCTCCCATAAAGAATAAATTTCCTTTTTGAGTCCTTCTGGAAGAAGACTAGTCAGATGTCTCATGGCTTCCTAAAAAATGAGAAAAAAACATTTTTTTGTTTGATTTTTTGACATGAGATACATAAATCTATAACTTACTTACCTTCTCTCTTCTGTGCTTCTCTTCTTTACTGACATTGTCTGACGGAGCGATATCTCCCACAATGGACTCTGCCATGTCATGAACAAGAGCCAGTTTGATGCATCTGAAAACCAACATTAACGGGCATTTAAAGTGCGCATAGTTGCATTTCCCCCCCCCCAAAAAAAACTCCTTGTGGTTTCAATAAATCCACAAACCTCAATCAGAGCATGCTCAGTACAAAGCCCACCTGTCTTTGTCCACGGTTGGGTCGGTGATGGTCAGGGACATGACGGCCATGCGGTACATGTGGTCAGAGACGCTCTCAGGTTCCTTAACCTTATTGTACACCCAGCCAGTCCGTGGAACCCTCTGAAAGACAGAAAAAAGGACTTTTAACGATAATATATGACCATAGTAACTTGAGTATGTTTTTGTTAAAACTATGCTCCTAAGAGAACCATATTAAGCATTATTACATTTTTTAAAGTCTAGTTACTTTTTATTTTCATTATTCCTTCTGCAATAATTTCAGCATTTTCTCATAAAACAAAAAAAATAAAAATGATTTCTGCCAATGACAATACTTAATTTGACAAAATTCACATTTTTACTGCAGGAAAACTAGAATTCACATTATTTTAGATTTTTTTTTTTTTGTTCACCTGATTGCATCACTTTGACATTTTTAATCAGATAGTTTCAAAATGTCAAACTGTAATTTATATTACTCAAGTATTTTTGTAGAATTTTGATTTTAAATGGATAAAATGTTTAATGTTCCCGCTTTTATTAAAATACATGCGTGCTGAGAATGTATTATTCATTCCAAATAATAATGTAGACATAAATTATCTAGAGTTTTCAGATAGATACTGACCAGTTTCTTTGTAGTTTAAATAAATACTTTTTAAAGACTATTTATGAGTACATCACAGTTAGGAATTTTCTATCCTTTTATTTAACAAAAGAGCAGAAAATTGGAAATGTGGTCCGAATTCCTCGATTAGCCTTACTTTGAGCTGTCCAATGATTTTCAAAAATTTGAGCATGTTTCTCATACTGGCTGCTGTCTCCTGGGTGGCCGCCATCTTTATCCTCTGACCCGGATGGGATTAGTTGTTTTGATTATCCCAAATTGCCGCTAGATGGCAGCATTAAGCAATAAAACCAATAGAACATTTTATCTACGAGTTAATTTTTTCACCTTAATGAATATATATTTTTTCCTTTTAAGTAAAGACTCTATTGATATATTAAAATGATAATTTTGATTAAAAAATAAAAATCAGGAAACGGGACGAACTTGTCCCGGAAGTTGCGTAGAGCGGGGAGATTTGAAAAACGTAAACAAAGGTGCTGACGTTGTGTGTCTGTTTTCACTCGGAAACGCAACCAAGATGTTAAACAAAGCCCCCAAATTAAAAAGTACAATTAGAACAAAAGCGAGGGGCCACATAAACATCAGTCCAGCGTCAGAAGCGATGGTAGGTGGCAAATAAAACGCAATTCTTCCTGATTTACGCGGGTGGCGTTAGCTATTAGCTAGCTAATAAATCAGAGCTGTTCTCGTGTTTTCAGATTGAATTGCTGACGTTGGTGTTCCTGAACAGTCTGGCGGAACAGGCAAAGGCTGCAGCCTTTGAGGAGAGATCGGCGACGATCAGGGAGCATCACGTTAAAGCCGTTTCAAAGGTAACTTTGTTTGAACGAGAGGGATTTTTGCTGCAACCGGCTTCCGTACAAATCGCACTGTAAATCGCTAGAATAAAAACAAACGTCACTAGGGTTTTTTTTTAATAAGCAGCTACATAGTTTAATTGATTTTATATGAACACCACCTTAAATTTTTTTGTCCTCACGATCAAGTGTTTGTCTCTTATAACCTAAACTTTTGCCCTCTCTTTTTGGCTCTAAAATTACAGTCTCTTTGTGTATAACTACCAACAATTCCTCTGTCTTGGGTCTTTAGGTTTGTGTATTTCACAAAAGACAGTGCATGGTTTTAGTTTAGTTATATACACATTGAGATTTGTCGTAGCATCCAAAACCAAAATGTTTAGCTACTTTTTTTTTGTCCATTTCTATTTATAACTTGACAAACAGGTCATCAAATTAAATGTACTGAACATATTTCTTATATATGTATCAAGTTTTAGCCAGAGTAAAATAATAATAATAATAATAAAAATAAACCCTAAGCTTCCGTTTAGTCTTTTTTTAAAATGTATTTATCAAAAGTACAGTGGCCCTGAATGGTCACAACACTTTTAAGTTAACAACAAAATTTGTCATTCATTCTATGTTTATGTATTATGAGAAAATTATATATATTTTTGACCCTAAGTTTGTGTACTTTGTTTTGCAATCTATTCACTCACACATTTGTAGATTTTATTCATCCATAAAGTTTTTTAAAATTGTTGCTATATATGTTTTTATGACTTCTTTTAAGTTCTTTTCTCATCATAAAAGAGGGGAATGTCTGTTATTAAAACAAAATGGAGAACAACATGTGATACTAAAAGTTATGGATCAAGTCAAATGTGGAAAGACTGCATTATTTTTGCTTAATTATTTATTTTTTTGTGTGCGTGTTATTTTCCATGTCAGATTGTCTGTTTTTTGTAAATTGTTTTTACGTTGTTAACCATTAATTTAATAACTATTAGACATCTGAGCAGTGGATATCATATTATATGTATGTTATTATTTCTTTCTTATGTTTATGACCTGACTCACATGTATTAAACTGTTATTTCTTAAATAAGAGGATTTTGTTATTTAACCATTTCGGATATTAATGAAAGCAGCATTCAGTGACTTGTGTATTTTTTTTTTCTCCGCTCACGCTTTATGTAGTCAGGAATTTTTGCTTTGTTTTTTTACATTTTCTTTCTTTTTTCCTAATTTTCCACCAGAACAGAACTTGATTAATTTGTAGAGTTTCGGAATTTACATCAAAATACGATGACGAGAATGACAATACAATATGGGAAAATGTAGCATATTTGATGTTTTTTTTCATGTGAGACTTGCTGACAGATGTTGCATTATCTTTCTTTCTTTTAGAAAGCTTTGAAAAAGGCAAGAGGATGAAGAGAACAAAGACGTCTCAAAGGACAACAGTTTTTTTTTTTTTTACTTTTGTTTTTCTGCCATAAGGGTCTTTAGATAATTTTCTTTTACATAAACATTACAATCAAAATTGATTTTTTTGTATATATTTAAAGCCTTTTTTTTAAAGCTGTATATAATCAAATAAAATCTATAAACCTGATTCATAAATTTGAATTGGGCAGCGTTCGTCTCCTCCGTCACGGTTTTCTTCTTCAGCTGCACGCTTGACAAACTCTTTGAATTCCTCACCTTTTCACGCCCTGCAGATCCTCTGCGCTCCAGATCAGATTCTGCTGGTTTTCTCCGCTGGGTTCCTCACAGCCAGATATTTGTGTGGTAAACGTGTGTCAACACTGCTGTAATAAATTCATCTGTTTTGCAAAATATTTTACCAAACAAACTGTATTTTTATCCAAAATTACCAGTTTTGTCTTTTTTTTTTTTAATCCATGACAAAGAACTGACTGTTCTTCACAAAAGGAAATTAAGATCTGACTTTAGTGTTTCCATCTGAAAAATAATGGCCTCACATAGAATAGTTTCTCAGCTTTGTATCCATATGTTTTATATTGGTCTCTCTGGCACCACGGTGAGTTTTGTTCCCCTTGTCATGTTTATGTTCCCAGTCAGATTTAGGGAGGTGTTGTCCAGGCTTAACAAGTCTCTTTGAAGTCTGCTGCCGTCTGTAATTCATATATTTGAAAAAGTAGAGCCTCTTAAGAACTCTTAACTTTCTTGTTTGAGATATTTGCTTTACAGTAAAAGTCCACAAATCTTATCTCTGCATGTTTGCATACCAGCGGGTGGAATTACTTGCAGCAGCAGCTGGCAGCACATTTTGTCTTTTGAAAGATTTCTTCTTATTCTCAAGCAAAGCGACTGCATCTCCTTTTGAGCCACTCTCCAAAATGACAACTGAGGCCACCAGTGACACCCCCTTCTTTTAGGATAAACCAAGTCCCAAACTGCCCCCATCTCCAGTAACGCTTTTCTAAACAGGGATGCAGAAAAAAAAGTCCGCCTTAACCGGGAACACATGGCGTAAAAGGCATTGGAGGCCATTATGCTGATCAAAAAAGAGTCTCAGAGGAATGCAGAAATTGGCACACACCACGTTTGTCTTGTTTCTACAAACCCAATGCAAATAGAAATTGACAGGCTCTGAAAACACAAAGACCAAAACCGGATTATTGGGAAGCAAAGTAGAGAGAAAAGTCTGTTTTGACGAAGTACAACCTCTGAGTTCCCATAACAGCTGATAACGCGCAGCAGGACGCCAAACATTGAAATTCCTGAAGGACTCAAATCCTCATTTGGTGGGAATTAGGAATACCTTCTTGCTTCAGTTTTTAACTTCTTGTTGGGAGGTAGTTCCCAAAATTCATATGTTTAAAGGAAACTCACTGTCAGCACATGACTGATGTGAAGCTTGACAGTAAAACATTTGGACACAAGGATCTCAGTCTGTCAGCAGTGTGTTATTATTGCTACAATAATTTCTAATTCTTGGCTTGTCATGTTGAATTTGTTTACAGAAACCTTCAACGGTTTTACATTGATGTGACAGATGTCATTAAAGCACAGCGTTTTCATTTTAAGTTGAAACAAATGAGATTTTTAATGTAATTTCTGTACCTCTGAAAATGAAAATCTGCTTTGATTGCAAAAAAGCACAAATAAATCCATTACAAAAATCTATTTAAAACAAAAGAGACAAATTACGTTTGTCATTAAAAACTAGACAGTTGCATTACCGGCAATAATGCTAGTGTGAGGGTAGTGTCTGAATGAAGCTTTTTGCTGAAAATGGTGATGCAATTTACTTTAATTGCCAAAGGGAATAGCTGAAAATGCAAAAACTATGTTAAATTTACTAAAAGACTGGAAATTATGTCAAAGAACTATGAAAGAGCGCTGACATTTCTGAAAAATTTGTTGTAAAATTGCTTAAAATCCCCAATACGTACCAATGTTGCAAAAATATTGAATTTGTTGCTTAAATATGAGATGAACTCCAAATTAGCCATAAAAACCCCAGTATACCAAATTAGCCAAAAAAGCTAACTTGTTGCTTAAATACTAGCTAAACTCAAAATAGCCTAAAAACTCCAGTAGATAAAAAAATGTAACCAAAAATATTAGCATGTTTCTAAAATATTAGCTAAACTCCAAATTAGCATAAGAAACTTGATTAGATAACATATTAGCCAAAAAGCTAGCAACTTTAAAATTGCATAACATTGTCAGTAAACCAAATTAGTCAAAATATTAGTTACTAAAATTAAAGCTAAACTCTAAATTAGCCTATAAAAACCTCAATAAAAAACAAATTAGCCAGAAACGTTAACATGTTGCTAAAATAGGCGCTAAAATCTAAATTGGCGTAAAAAACCTCAGTAGATAACAAATTAGCCAAAAAAGCTAGTTTATAGCTTTAATACTAGATAAACTGCAAAATAGCCTAAAATTCCCCAGCAAACTAAATTAGCCAAAAACGTTAGCCTGTTGCTAAAAGAGAAGCTAAAATCTAAATTAGCCTAAAACCCCCAGCAAATGAACAATTTAGTCAAAAACGTTAGCATACTAAAACATTAGCTAAACTCCAAATTGGCATAAAAAACCTCAGTATATAAAATATTTGCCAACAAGCTAGAACATTGCTTAATTACTAGCTAAACTCAAAAATTGCACAACATTTCTCAGTAAACTAGTCAAAAACATTAACCTGTTACTAAAATATAAACTCTAAATTAGCCTATAAAAACCTCAGTAGATAAGTTACCCAAAAACGTTAGCATGTTGCTAAAATATTTGGTAAACTCAACAATTTTTGAAAATAAAAAAAAAAAAAAAAATGAAAACATAGCCTATGAATATATTTAAAGGCTTGTTGCTAAATTACTTAAATTTTTTTAAATTTCGAGACCTCCTCATTCATTTCCCAAGGAGCATATTTTGCTCAATATTTAAAAAACTATAAAGTTTATGAATACCAAAAATACAATCAGTAATGTCCTGAACAAACTAAAAGTTTTGATACCAAGATTGTTGAAATCACTGACTGTGTGATTGAGTTTAACGTGCCAAATACAGAAAGGAGCAGGAGGATCACTATAGTGTGCTATATCCCTCTGATTATTACATTTTATGTGTGGAATTGCTCACTAAAGGGGCGTTTTAGTCTAATTTGGACAAATCAGCATCACAGAAAGAGACCCTGCATAAAGGAGGAGGGCTGAGAAGTGAGCAAAGGGCGGTGGGGGTGTGAGCGTCTGCAGCCAAAAGCCCACAGCAGCTTACCCAAACTTTATATTAGGTCTGGCTGCGACTATCACATCATCAGCTCTCTCTTGTTGGCATTCTTCCTGGCAGCTTGAGTGATTCCACGGAATCCACAAGGGACTTCTCCTCAGCAAAACATCTCTTCTGCTCATCTGCCGTTAACGAGGAGTTTCTATGAGGGTCTATTCGGCCGATTATGGAGAACCACAAAAGCTTTTTGAAATGAGAAGAGAGGCACCTCTGCTGAAGGAAAATGCAAAAACCGTCCTTCATTTTCCTAATTAATTTGCTCTTGAGTGTTTCTATAAACCACGGAAGCTCAAATATTCAGAGGAGCAAGCGTAAGTACTCGAAAGTCACGCAGAATCACATATGGAGATGATGAGTATCTTCTTTCTGTGAGGTCATGGAGTTCCTCAGGATTTACCTGCATCTACCTCACCACAAAGGCTTTTTTTCTTTAATTCGTGGAGTCACAAACCTTTCCAGTGCCTCCTCTTTCTCTTCTTTCAGGAAGTAACAACTGTCTGCCCGGATGTGCAACCTGTTCTCCTCTGAACGGATGTCTGTCCTGTAAACCTCGCTTCTTCTTCCACCTGGAGCAGGAGGGGATCCGGCAGCGGGGCGTGTGTCTCACCTCCTGTCCCCGGGGTCACTATGGCATGCGCTCTCCACACGTCAGTGTTTGCATCAGTAGGTAGCAGTTTGTAAGAAGTAATGCAACACGTTTATACGGCTTTTGCTCAGTTGACGTTTCTGAAGAGTCCTCTATGACTTTAATTGAATCCTTGACATTATTTTTTAACTTTTCTCGCTGCTGATCTCTACATTTTTTCCTTCCACTTCAAAAAATTACATCTAGACCTTTTATTTTATAGGACTGGGTCGATTTGAATCAATTTAAGCTTAACAGATCAATAATCGATTCAAAAAAATATAGATCAATTTAGCACATAAAAGCTGAAATTCGCTAGCTTGATGCTAACGTTTAATGGAATTTCCCATAGGACGGCTAATGCTAATGCTCGGTCAACGTAAAAATACATTGCTGACTAAATGAACATCTTTATAAACTCACAGACATGAATTTTCCAAACTAGTTTAATGAAATATTTTTAAAGTAACCATTTGTGGTCTAAAACACAGTTTTTTGCTCAAACTTTCTTCTTCTTCTTCTGGAATAAGGTGCAATTCTATAGCGTGATCACCACCTAGTGTCCAAACTGAAACATCCTCCAGGAGAAGCAGAACAATGTTTCCAATGTTAATGATCTGAACATTTTAGTTAGAACTTCTCCTTTAGAGAATCCATGTAACACTGGATGATATTAACAATCTCATTATTTCACTGATACATTTACAGAATGTGAACTGGATCAGATTAATATAAATATATTTAAAACATATAGTAGATTATTAATGTATTTCTCAACAAATATGCATAAATGTGTAAATAAAAAATTGAATTGAATTGAATTCAAGAATTTAAAAAAAATCTGAATTAAATCGATCCAAACTTTTGAGAATCAAAATTGTTTCTGGAAATTATTATCGATACCCGGCCCTATTACTTTACATTATTGTAAAAATATACCAACGGTAAGCAATGATGCAGTAAAGCAACATTTTACAGGTTGTTTGGCTGCTTTGTTTTGTCTAAATCAGAGGGTCTCAAAGTTTTTGTAGCAGAGGGAGATATTAAGAACTCGACATTGGACTGGTGGTCAATTTTGGTAAAAAAAAAAAAAAAATGCATAAACGGAAAAATGTTTTAATAACTCAAGGGATTGCTACACCAGGCCATTTCCAAATCCACAATGTAGCTAATGTCTGTCACAGATTTACAAGATTTAGTCATTTTTGTAAACATTATCTGCTGTGCAGCATAGCCTCATTGTAGTTGTCGGAGCTTATTGTTGTGCTCCTTGTCTGTAAATATTTCATAGTTTTTATCATTTTTAACATAGTGACAATTTATTTGAATTATTTGAGCATTACATTTACCTGCTTGCAATCAGGCACATTTATCCAGTCCATGAGGTACAACAAAGTAAGGATTTGTCCACTTAGCTTCTTGAAAGCGCCTTTTTAATCTCTCCAAATCCTGCTCATCTTCCCGCTCTGACTCTATTTCTACTAGTCTTTCTCCGCAGAGGCAGGGACGTAGAAAATGTTGTCTGCCCTCTAGTGGTGAAATTAATACACTGTGCCATTGACATCTGGGTGTAATTACATTTTTTTCCTGCAGATTTCGCCAGAAATTACGAAAACTAAGCAAACAAAAAAAAACTTTTTCCAATCAATGTACAGCTGGATATGATCTATTGAGGGCCACAAAAACTCTTTGAGAACCTCTGGGCTAAAGAGATGAAGACACAAGGAAAAAGCTAAAGCTATTTGTATTTTGTCACAGTTACTCAGAAACAATTGTTTTCCTGAGCGATGTACCGTCTAACCTGGTTGTCATGGAAACAAAGGACACAAAAATCGTCCTCCAACCCCCCCTATCCTTCATCTTTGATACCACTCTCTGTCTCTCTTCTCCTGCCTGCCTGGTCTAAACAGAAATGTTTAGCGTTAATAAAATGTAGCCTTAAATACAGTAGTGATTTTGTAGTGATTTATACAAATATACACCTTGTTTGGCTGAAGTTCCATAAACCCTTATTGAAACAGTGAAATCTGTTCAGCTATTATGTGTTTGCTCAGTTGCTAGACAGGACAAGTAAAAAAAAAATCATGGCAAAGTATGCAAGTTTGACCTTGCGAAAGACCGTAACTCCGTTTATAAAGGTGAAGTGTTCTTCAGAAAAAATGTTTTTTTAACCACGATTGATATTATTTTCAGGAGGTTATAATTGAAAAATATTTTATTGTAAATTTATCTCTGAGGCACCCACAACATGATACTCCCACCACCATGCTTTACGGCAGTGGTCCCCAACCACCGGGCCGCGGACCGGTACCGGGCCGCAGACCCATTGCCACCGGGCCGCGGAAGAATTTAGGGACGTTT
>NC_050535.1:16414246-16414633 GCF_002922805.2 Oryzias melastigma | reverse complement strand
TGTTGTGACGTCATGAGGACCCAGCTAATAAAGTTGTACATGATAACACAGTGGATTGACGTTTTTAATGCAACCCCCCCCCCGGGCCGCGGAATAACTCCACACTGGCTGGCCGGTCCACAGCCCCAAAAAGGTTGGGGACCACTGCTTTACGGCACACAAAGTCGAGGTCGGATCCGACCCTTCGGGTAATTCTATCCGGCCCTCCAGATCATTTCATTTTATTGTAATTAATGGCCCGATGTCATCTTGCGCTTATTTGGCAAAATATATTTTTTATGGAAAATACAATATTAAAAATTATTTAAAGTTTAAGTTGATTTATTCTGGAATAATAATGTTGCCTTTTGGTTATTCATAATTATGTTACTTTTTAAAAAATTGGCC
>NC_050535.1:16384051-16414058 GCF_002922805.2 Oryzias melastigma | reverse complement strand
TTAGCTAATATTTTAGCTAACTATCAGTTTCAGCTTTTTCAGCTATTAGCTTCAGTGATTTCAGCTATCAGCTTCAGTGTTTTTAGCAATCAATTTCAGCATCTTCAGCTATTAGCACTAGCATCTTCAGCGGCTACATTTAGCTTACAGCATTCACACTAGCATTATCACAGTTAGTACTATATATCTAGCTTATAATTAGGTTAAAAAGTCACGGTTTTAAAGTTTTAAAAATGTTGTTTTAGAGTGTTCAAGGAATGTTTATCCTGTTCGGCCCGTGTGTTTTAGATTTTATGCCCCTTGTATGATTGAGTTTGACATCCTTGCTTTACAGTGTATGTACACTGATTGTACAAGAGAACTGGACTGAGTGAGTGTGACATCACTCATAGAAAATTAATTACTTAATTCCACCTCAAACTAAATGAAGTCAATTCATCCGCCATTTTTTCAGGGCACGGACGCCGCCATGTTGGAGCCAGACATCGTCAATAAGTAGTGATTGGTCTGAATCAATCTCTCTAACCAGGAGTGATCTTGTTAGAAAACCACACCCCTACCACTTGAACCTGTCAATCAAACATTTGACGTGGGGGCCAGTGGGCACCAGATACTTTTATTGAGGCATCTGATTGGTCAGTTTATAACTTGAATAACTTGCTATGAAGCAAACAATAGCAAGAATATGTTCAAAAAAGGTATCATAGCAATAATGACTGAGTAACTACTGTTTATTTTTCTATAGAAGAATGTGGGATTTTGGCTTCTTGGAGCCAGCAGGTACTTCCTGTTTGGAATGAAAGGGGGGAGGAGTCACTCAATCCAATTTTCATTTACAGTCAACGTTTGGTAAATTTTGACAGTAGCCTCTTTATTTTTTTTTTCCAGAAACAAGATGTATTTACTGAACATTTGCCTTGAAATAACTCCTATGTTGTGTTCGGGTCAAAACTGAGTGTGAAAATGGGCAGACATCGTCCCAAACACAATATAATGTTTAAAAAAAGGGTGTTAATTTATTTATTGTATATTTATTGTCTTGCAGAGTGCAAACCAGATTGTGCCTCGTGCTTCAGTGAGCATTTCTGCACACGTTGTCACCCAGGTCACTTCCTGTTTCAAGGGAAATGTGGAAACAGCTGTCCACATGGGCTGGCGGCGAACACGGAGCTCAGAGAGTGCGCAGGTAACACACGTTTCAACACCACTCATCTAACACCTGAAACTGTCTTTGTCACAGCGTGACTCGTCTGTGTGTGTCAGAGTGTCCTACAGGCTGTGAGCTGTGTGTGAACAGGAATGTGTGCAGAAGATGCAGAGCAGATATGTTCCATCTGCACGGCCGCTGCCACCACACCTGTCCTGGAGGGTTCACGCCTGACGTGCAGCTCATGCAGTGCAGCCCCCAAAGTGAGCTCTAATTCTTAGATTTGCATCTCTCTCTTTCTAAACAAACTCTTTTTTCCCCCTGATGGTTTGTTGTTTCCCCAAGCTCTCTGTGAGGTTGGAGAATGGACAAGTTGGAGTCAGTGTGCTCCGAAAGGGGGCACTTGTTTTTCAGAAGGGAAGAGGAAACTCGCACTCGACAAGTCTCGAGTGTCCATGCCGACCCCTGCCCTCTAGAGGTCAGGAAGTGTATCGTCAAGAAAAGGAGTAAGCTGTGACGAGTTTTGAGAGAAAGAAAAATAAACTTTATTTCAACTGTTGATATTTTCTATAAAAAAAGGAAATGTTTTTAATAAAACACTAAACAAAAATAAGTGAACATATTTTTCTATGTACAGTCCAAAGGAAAATTGTGTACATTATAAATAAATGTGTGTACATATAATTGAGCCATATCTTGGAGATTTTTAAAGATGTCATTTTTTTTTTTTTTTTTTTTTTTTTAAGTTTAACTCAAAAGCCAGAAACTCTTTTTTCAGTATTACTGATCTGCAGTGGAGGTCTAAAATTTGATCTAAAGCCCTGTCAATGCTATTAAAATATTAGTTTATTAGATTTTCTGAAGCATAGGACAGAGGTCTGACCTCTGATGAAAACAAACACACATCATTAAATGATTGATGGTTCAGAGAGCTTAAATCTCCACCAGAGGTAGGGGGCAGAGACTGCAATTCATTTGGTTTAAAAGCTGTCTGGTAACCAGAAGGTCAGGGGCTCAAATCCCAAGCTTGACAGTCATTGTGTTTTTGATCAAGATAGTTTTATATATATATTTAAAAAAAAACACTTGTGTTTGTGACATCATTTAGCTGTAAAAAGTAATATTTAAAAGCATAAAAAATACAATTTCTCAATTAATAATAATAAAAAAGCTGTATCAGGAGAATTTGGGTGAATAATACTTTAATGAATGTAGTCAGTATTGTTTAATACGTTTTTTTTTTACCAGCAATGTTGTTACAGTTTGGGAAATGTGAACGGAACTTGTTTCCGGGTGAAGTGCGTACTGCGCACGCGTGTTGCGTGTCACGTGAGTTCATTCCAGGCCAGCTGAGCTCAGTTCAGGCTGTGAATGGTTGAGGCCAGAACTAACACGTCTTTTTAGTCTGAATACTGGTAGTTTGTGTTCAAATTATACATTAAAAGCAGCTCCATTTAATGCGGCTTTGTGTGTATCTTCGACTCAGCTGACGAGGATTTTTTTGGGGGGGCTCCTTGTGTTCGGGTGAGTATTTCCATGGAGAAATGAAGCTAATTCGGTAGCTATCAAGGACTAAGTTGTTACCGGAATAGCAACAAAAACGCTATTTCATAACTGTTTGGCCATATCAACACGGTTATGTTGAGACTTTAGGATTCATAGATAGACTGTCTGTAACATTAGAAAAACACAAACTGTTCTGAATGTGATTTGTAGCTCGTAAACTTAGTTAGCATCCAGTTAGCTATGTTGCCAGTTTTGTTATTTCTGGCTAAAAATGTCCCCTAAATTCAGTAAGTTGGTGCCTAAAAAAATAAGATGCTAACTGTTCTGCTGAAAAAAATAAAACGCACTCGGAATATTAGACGCTTGAATTTTTATACCAAAGTATAGAAGCTAAAAACCTGTAGGAAGGCGTTTCCAGAAGAGTCAATAAAGCAGCTCCGGGTTGCCAGGTGGTGCAACAGGAAAAGTGAGCTGAAGCAGAAAAGTAAACAAGCAAAGAAAGCAGCTTAGCTTTTAAATAACATATCAAGTGTCACAAAGAGGATTATTAGTTAGTTATATTTAAAATGTCAGGTTAGCACGGGCTAAACCAGAGGTGTCAAACTCAATCGCACAGGGGGTCAAAGTTTGAAACACTTTAACCGAACAAGATAAACATTTATTAAACACTAAAAATACATTTTTAAAACTTTAAAAACATTACTTTTTTAACGCAGCCGGAACGTCTGGTCGCAGCCAATACCTACCCTAACCCTATCCTGGTCAACGTCTGGTACTGCATCCAGAACCAGTAAACTAACCCTATCCATGTCCATTACTGATACCTCGTCCAGAACCGGTTTCCTAACCCTTGCCTGATCTGCAACTGGTACTGCGTCCAGAACTGGTACCCTAACCCTGGCATGCCCCACGTCTGGTTCTACGGCCAGAACTGCTACACTAACCCTGGCCTGGTCCACGTCCAAAACCGGTACCCTAACCCTAGGCTGGTCCTTGTCTGGTCCACATCCAGAACCGGTACCTTAACCCTAACCAGGTCCGCATCTTGTACCGTGTCCGGAACCCGTACTTGTCCTCGTTCGGTACAGACTGTCTGGTACCAGGTTAAGGTTAGGATACCGGTGCGGTCCACGTCCCAGTACCACACCAGCACCGGTTTGTGGCCATAAAGATGGGGAGCTTTGATTTAATCAGATGTCAAAAATGACGAGTCGGGGAAACCCAAAGGTCAAAATGCGTCAAATGTGACAATTCCACAACGAGAATCTGATGGAGTACGATTCTAGAACAAGGTAACATCGGGCCGTTTACAAAAATATCTAATGTTCTGGTGGCCCGGATAGAATCTCCCAGCGGGCCGGCGCCGGCTCTTGACTTTGACACGTGGACTAAACTAAATGAATTTTAAAGAAGTTTTTTGGGCTAAAGTACTTGTGCAAAGTATTAGTAAGTTAGCAATATTTTACTGTAGTTGTGTATCAGTAGCAGCCTCTAAATACACATATTTTAGGTGTTTATTTGTGTTTGAATACTGTACTTAAATTGTTTTTGGTCTTTCTGTCTTGTGCTTTTGCAGCATGGCTGGGTGTGAAGGAGTGGATTTTTCCAATGCAAAGTTGAAGGAGAAATCTAAAGAAAGCTCCTCTGGCTGCTCTGCTCCAGAGTGCGCCATCTGCCTGCAGAGCTGCGTGCACCCCGTATGCCTCCCGTGCGCCCACGTCTTCTGCTTCCTGTGTGTCAAAGGCGCGTCCTGGCAGAGCAAGCGCTGCGCTCTCTGCCGACAGGAGATCCCTGAAGACTTCCTGGAGCGGCCGGTCCTCCTCTCTCCTGAAGATCTGAAAGCGGCGGCGGCGGGGCTCAGCGGGAGCGAGTCCCGCGGGGTCTACGCGTGGTACTACGAGGGGCACAACGGCTGGTGGCAGTACGATGGGAGGACCAGTGGAGAGTTGGAGGAAGCCTTTGTGAAGAACAAGAAAAGCATCGAGATGCTGATTGCGGGATTTCTTTATGTGGCGGACTTGGAGAACATGGTGCAATATCGCAGGAATGAGCACGGCCGAAGACGCAAAATTAAGAGGGATGTGATGAACATTCCCAAAAAAGGGGTGGCAGGACTGAGGTTGGAACCTCCTTCAATCCCTAATTTGACCTCTGCGACAGTAGAACGCATTAGTTCTGCTGATGGATCAGACACTGCAGGTCCTACATCTTCATCCGTTGGAATCATTGCTTCCGTTACTCCGGTTCGACCCCAAACCCTGCTGGGACGCCCCCTCATCAGCCCTACTGCACCTTCCTC
Organism: Oryzias melastigma; assembly: GCF_002922805.2. Classification (NCBI taxonomy): domain Eukaryota; kingdom Metazoa; phylum Chordata; class Actinopteri; order Beloniformes; family Adrianichthyidae; genus Oryzias; species Oryzias melastigma. The sequence goes on along the minus strand of NC_050535.1, from coordinate 16,409,106 downwards.
CTTGGAACAGGCGTTCTCCCAGCTCCTCATCAGCCAGCCAGAGGGTGAAGAGGTGGAGGGAGACGATGACTCACAAGCATATGAGATTGGGTCAGGAAGCAGTGAAAGCGAGGATGAAGGGGGGGTGGATTCGACCACGCGGAGACGACGCAGACACTGCCCACTAAGAGAGAGTCAGCCAACCAGAATCCCTCCCAGAGGAGGCCCGCCGAGCTCCGCCGTCATCCCGCGCTCCCGCAGTCCTGACGGCAGTGCGGTGTGAGGGAACGGCGGCGAGACACACTCTGAGCAAAAAAAAAAAAGCATTTCAAATGACTCCTGAAAGGAGCATTCATCACTGCGTGCCATATGTAATCGTCATTTAGAAGTGCTTCATTTCTCCCTTTTTAACACCAGAATCAGTTTAGATTCACAAGAAAGTTAGTGTTAAATAACTAACCAGAATGCAGCATTCTTGACACAGAACTTTCTGTCCAGGTGATGTTGCATTAAAAAGATAAAAGTTTTAACATGTTTTACATCATAAAAGTTTTTTTAAAATGGACTCTTGATGCTTTAAACACTGCATGAGGTCGTTTTATTTGATGTAGTCAAACCCAAATTCTTTTTTTTCTAGAAGGTCAAGCTTCCATGTAGCAGCTTATGTCACGATGAGGGTGCAATTCCTCATTTTTGACACCAAAAAAAAAAGCTTGTTTTAGAAATGAAGTGCACCTGTGTAGGACTGTGTGCTGAAACGCCACTGGCAGATCCACTGGAAACTTCTCGTTTATAAATGTAGAGACCCATAGGGGTTCTATTTCTTGTGGTATTCCCAGCAGGGCCAATATCAAGGCTGCACTTGGGTGAGCTCACAGTTTCTTTATTAAAATGTAAGCTGGTGTTTTTTTTTCTTCTTTTCTGTGGTGTTTGTCTGTGTTGAAGTTAATAAAGTATTTATATACGCCGAAATGTGTTGGTTATTTATCATTTATTTCAGATGCAGTCGCCACTGTTGGCCACTAGGTGTAGCTGTTTCTAACAATTTAGGTTGTTTATTGAGCCTCAATTTAAAAAATATCAAAAGTGGGAGAAAAAACTCTAGAGGAGCCAAGGTGGTCACATTAGTCAACATATTTATTATTTATACTTATATCAGGTTTCCCTTGAAAAATACATTTATCTCAATGGGATTTCATGGTAAAATAAAGGTTTAAAAATAAATCTTAACGCTTAAATGGAAAAAAATCAATATTTTATAAATGTAAAATAAAACTCTTTAGCCCTTTTCTACAGACTGTGTGTGTTATGGAAATGTTCATTCATACTTTGCCAACACACACAAAGCTGCTCACCAGAGTGAAGAAAACCAAAGACTGTGTGTCTGCACTCTGGTTGTGACTTGAATAAGAATCGTCAGTAAATGAGCCAGCGTTCCACTTCTCTATAAGAGTTTCCAAATACAAAGGATGTATATTTATCAGTAACTTTAGCCAGATGTTTTGTGTTTTCAAATTATAGGTCACATGCATGTGAATCACGGGCAAAAACGTACTTTTCCAAACTTTTTTTTTTTTTTTTTTTTTTTTTTCCAAAAGAAAAATAAATAATTTACATGTTTAATGAATTGTGCATTTATAACATGGGCCTGCAATCCAGGAAGCAGCACAAAAACATGTCTGAGGAGTGTTGGTGTTTTGGTTCTGTGGGGACAATAAAGGTGGAATTAGGGAAAAGGGCAAAAGAAAAAAAGACAAATGAGTACTTTTGTACAAAACTGGCAACTCTAAGGAAAGTTTGCACACTTTTCTAACTCCATTACTGTCACAATTTAGTAAATAAATGACAAAATTTGAACTTCATCTGCACAATAATAGCTACCAAAACACAGGAAAGTCTTTTCATGGTCGATCTCATGTCGCTTTGTTGATTGAAAGTCTATTTAGTCCAAAATATTAAGTATTCAATGGATTCACTCATAGAGTAACTTTATGTAAGCTAACGGTGTGAGGCGTTAACGCGATTGATCGAACCAGAATTAACTCATTAATGTGTATTAGCTGTGAGATCAGCGTAATAAAACTCAGTCTAAAATACCTTTTTTACATTCTGTTATTGAGATTTTATTAAGTTGAAGAGATAATACAGCATTTATTTGTAGTTTTTGGACAAAAGCGATCTTTTATTTAAAAAAAATGAGGCGGAAGACAAACTTCGATCTGATTGCTGCAACACAGAGCGAAAGATCAGCTACAGTGGGCGGAGCCTAACAAAGCTGTCTGCTATTAGAAATCCAACAACGAAGAAACTGATCAATATTCTATTTTGGGATATGGACCAATATGAATTCTTTAAAATAACGAAGACCAACATTGTCTAAAAATTGCAGAATATCCACAGTTCACGACGAAAGTCTCGCCCGCCGCTGTTACGAGAGGCGAGCAGTTCAGAGTGGACAGACACGCCTCCACCTGAGAGCAGATTCCAGCTGACCCGAAATCCAGACGGATCAAAAAACATCTCCCAAAAAGATTTATTTCATTATTTTTCACAAACACAATAAGGAACATTTATGAGAAAAAAGAAAAAGCTGGAGAACAAAACAGATTTCCATGAAAAATGTCAAATGGACAGCAGTGCTTTAGGAGAGAAATTCTTATTTCTGGTTCCAAAGGGTTAAAAACAAACGTTCTAAATGTAAAACAATGCGTGTGGTTTTATATTATGATTATTTCCAGTTAATAAGTGACTGGCAAATACTGTATTAAAAAATAAAAAAAAAAAAAAAAAAAAAGAGTTGCGATAAATTTTTTCCAGGTTTGCGGTTCATTAGTAACATTTTTTAATCGATTTCCGGCCCTAATAATGTAAACACAATCTTTTTGTGTTGGTTATGTGTGCTTCTAGCACAAACCTATACTTTTGGCCCAGTTGAGCCTTTATTGACCTGCAAGCTGCTGGCTGAACCAAATAAAAACCAATGAGCAGCTTCTGGAACAATCTATCCAATACAATCTATAGTGATTATGAAAGAAGTTGCATCACAGATTGACATCATGGAAACAAAATCTGTATTTTTAAATGAGCACATTTACAGCAGCCGAGGACATTAAGGGACAAACTTCAGACGATTTGAAAGACAAGGACGGAGACACAGAAACATGCAGGCTGACTAACAGTGTACGTCTTTCTGGCTAGACTGGGAGCGCAGTATATGATGTGGCCAAACATAGTTTGTCAGACAGACAGACAGACAGGAGGCGACTTTACTGAATGTTTTCAGACACATTGCTGCTCTTTAAATATGCGCGCCGCATCCTGCTTTTAAGCCACCTGTAGTCTGCAAGAAAGCACACACCCTGAATTCAGCACTGCAGCAATTATAGCCACATCAATCACGTCTTTCATCACCCTCACACCAGCAGAACATTGTTGATGCATGGATTATTTGTGACCCACTTTACAGTTTTACTAGTTAGATGCTCATTTGGTGTCTTTGCACGGAAACATTGTTAACAGATTTCACAGTTAAGCGGCTCCGCTGCACCTTTTCCTCTGTCCTGCAGCTGAACACAATACATTTATGCAAAGCAGGGCGAGTATTTCTAAGTGTAACGCAAAGATTCACAGACCCGTACCTCACTGTTGCCAGGAGCCAGGGATGACTTCACTACTGTAACTCTCATCGACTTCACACCATTAGAGCCTATCAAGTGACATACCTCCCTAAGCCTGCAGCTACTGAACCATTTATATCAGCTATGTATTAACGTGACGATGCCTAAAATCATAAAGTACTGGGAATGTTCCATAAAGGTCTTATGATATGACTTCACTTCATATTTTGGGGTTGGACTTTAAGGCGTCTTGAATGGAGACCGTTTGGGAGAACATAAAAATGTTTCGGTTTGCTCTGCAGCCGTATGAGAAAATGTAAGAGCTGCATTTCTCTGCATACGTTTTATGTGCACTGCATTTAAATAAAGTGGTGACTTATTCTGCAAATTTTTTCTTGTACCAGAATTTCTACCTTTAATACTCTTGAAAGTCTTTAAAAAAGATTTTCTGTCCATAAAGACTATGAACAGAACCGGTGATAAAGGGCAGCCCTGCCGGAGTCCAACATGCACCGGGAACAGATCTGACTTACTGCCGGCCATGCGAACCAAGCTCCTGCTCCGGTCGTACAGAGACCGGACAGCCCTGAGTAAGGCTCCCCAGACCCCATACTCCCAGAGCACCCTCCACAGGACACCATGGGGAACGTGGTCGAACGCCTTCTCCAAATCCACAAAACACTTATGGACTGGATGAGCGAACTCCCACGAACCCTCCAGCACCCTGAAGAGGGTGTAGAGCTGGTCCACTGTTCCACGACCAGGACGGAAACCGCACTGTTGTTCTTGAATCTGAGGTTCGACTATCGGACGGACTCTCCTCTCCAGTACCCTGGCATAGACTTTCCCAGGAAGGCTGAGGAGTGTGATTCCCCGGTAGTTGGAACACACCCTCCGGTCCCCCTTCTTGAAAAGGGGAACCACCACCCCAGTCTGCCAGTCCAGAGGTACGGTTCCTGTCTGCCACGCAATGCTGCAGAGAGGTGTCAGCCAAGACACTCCTACAACATCCAGAGACTTGAGGTACTCAGGGCGAACCTCATCCACCCCTGGAGCCTTGCCACCGAGGACCTCTTTGACTACCTCGGTGACCTCAGCTTGGGTGATGGACAGTTCCACCCCAGTGTCCTCAGCCTCTGCTTCCTCAACGGAAGGCGTGTCAGCAGGGTTTAGGAGATCCTCAAAGTATTCCTTCCACTGCCCGACAATGTCCCCAGTTGAGGTCAGCTGATCCCCACCTGCACTGAAAACGGTGCCTGTAGAAATCTGCTTTCCCCTACTGAGGCGCCGGATGGTTTGCTAGAATCTCTTTGAGGTCAACCGATAGTCCTTCTCCATGGCCTCACCAAACTCCTCCAAGGACCAAGTTTTTTTCCTCCAAAACACTCCGGGCTGCAGACTGCTGGTACCTGTCAGCTGCCTCTGGAGTCCCACAAGCCAGCCATGCCTGATAGGACTCTTTCTTTAGCTTGAGGGGGTTGCTGCCACGACAGGCGCCAGAGAACTTGCGACCGCAGCTCCGGGAAGCAGCGGAGACAATAGAGGTGGATAACATGGTCCACTCGGACTCAATGTCACCAACCTCCCTCGGTACCTGCTTGAAGTTTTCCCGGATGTGGGAGTTAAAGACCTCCCTGACGGAGGGCTCAGGCAGACGTTCCCAGCAGACCCTCACACTACGTTTAGGTCTGCCAAGTCTTTCCGGCCTCCTCCCCTGCCAGTGAATCCAACTCACCACCAGGTAGTGATCAGTGGACAGCTCAGCCCCTCTCTTTACCCGAGTGTCCAGAACACACGGCCGGAGATCGCCTGAAACGACTACAAAGTCGATCATCGATCTCCTACCTAGGGTGTCCTGATGCCAGGTGTACTGATGGACACCTTTGTGTTCGAACATGGTGTTTGTTATGGACAAACTATGACGTGCACAGAAGTCCAACAACAAAACACCGCTTGGTTTCAGGTCAGGGAGGCCATTCCTACCAATCATGCCCCTCCAGGTGCCACTGTCATTGCCCATGTGGGCATTGAAGTCCCCCAGGAGGAGGACGGAGTCCCCTGTTGGGGCACTTTCCAGTACCCCTTCAAGAGACACCAGGGCCGGGTACTCCGAACTGCTGTTTGGCCCTTAAGCCGAATCCACAGTCAGAGACCTGTCCCCCACCCGAAGGCGAAGGGACACTGGTGTGAACTCCAACAATTGGCGGCTGAGCTGGGGGCTCACAAGTAAGCCCACCCCACCCCGCCGCCTCTCACCATGGGCAACTCCAGAGTGGTAGAGAGTCCAGCCTCTCTCGAGGGACTGAGTTTCAGAGCCTAGGATGTGCGTGGAGGGGAGCCCAACTATATCTAGTCGGTATCTCTCAACCTCTCGCACCAGCTCAGGCTCCTTCCCTCCCAGAGAGGTGACGTTCCATGTCCCAAAAGCCAAATTCCATGCACGGGGTTTGGGCCGCGGAGGCACTCGCCTTCGACCGCCCAAACCACATTGCACTATCCCCTTCAGATCTCTCCTGCAGGTGGTGGGCCCACACATCGCTCCTACAACAGCTCAGGGATGCCCTCACAAAGATTTGGGAGGAAATGCCACAAGACACCATCCGTCGTCTCATTAGGAGCATACCGCCACGTTGTCAAGCATGCATACAAGCTTGCGGGGGCCACACAAGATACTGAAAAGCATTTGGAGTTGCAGAAATTAAGTTTAGGAAAAAATGGACTAGCCTGCCACATCTTCATTTCACTCTGATTTTATGGTGTCTACACAATTGAGCCTCTGTAGGCTGAAAACTTTTATTTCCATTAAAAGACTCGGCATCCTTTTGTTCCTAAGACACTGACCTGTCGTTATTTGTATAAATATCCAACTTCATGTTGAGATCAGATGTATCTAATGGGTTTCTTTAAAGTGCTCCTCTAATTTTTGTGAGCAGTATAAATATATATATTTTGATGGGGTAAATTAACTTTCTAAATAAATATTCTTAAGCTTGGAGCAAACAAAATTGTTACATTTAATTGATTTAGGCATAGCTTTAATGAAGACATTTCAATTCTAGTGACAGTAATACTCTTTAACTCCAAATTATAAAATCTCCATTACAGAGCAAGTACTAAATCAGAAATTTTAGATGAAAAAATTCTGTTGTTGCAGAGTTCATTTTTTTGTCTGGTGAATGTTAGAGATGAAGATACTTTCCCCAACTTGGACATATTATTAGCTTGAAAATATTATAATTATAATTATTACAAAAAAGCTCTTAACCTCTGTATTTGAAAACACAAGTCTTTTCATCTGTGTGTGTTTCCCAAATTAATGTCGGCACGTGAATCATCCGCAGTCCGGTCGTTGAAGTTGTTCCCAGATGACCACTCCACTAAAATCAAATTAACATGGATTCATATTCACATTGAAGGAGGTCATTATGTTCACCACTCCCGAAGCAACACCAGCCAATCCCACGAGAGCACGACGCCCTTGTTTTGAAAGTCGACCCCTGAGGTTCGCCTTTCAAAGCTGGGACATCTGGGGCCGATTCTATAAAAAGGTCTGGAATTCTCTGTGCTTTTGGCTCCTGCTGCTTTGTCCCTAATGATTCCCCCTGTCTTGCATGGCTTCACCAATGAATGGACACTGACACATCAGACAGGTGGACGAAGACAGAGTGATCCAGGTTATGATGCTAAATCCAGGCTATCTGGTGGAACATTTTGCACCATTCAGAATAAGGGAATGAAAAATGGATGTGTGGAGAGGTGGGATTTAAATGTATACCTGAGGTCTAACAGGGCTGACCCTTAAATGAAGTATTCAAGCCATCAGCACTCCCAGCAGGTGGGCATTAGCTCAGAGATTTATGTGTTCAGGTTAGGATTTAGACTCAGCTCATTAGAAAAAAACATTTGAGACTATATTACTAATATTTTAATCATTTAAAAAGATTAATGCATCATTAATTATGTAGTTCACTGAGGAGACCCTGTAAAAGAGCTTAATTTCAGCCCGATCCCACTGCAGTTTAAGCTCCAGAGCAGGGTGGTCCTGTCGCTCCTCGTCACTTTTTGTGTGAAACGTGGACACATACCTCCAAAGAAACCCCTCAGCTCTCTATTTCGAGTCTGTCTCAAAGAAGACTGACACATGCTGAAGGTTTTATTGTCCACCCCCCCATGCACACCCCCTCCAGCCATGCTCCTGAATGACAGGACAGAGAAGGAGGACAGGTGGATGTGAGCATGAGGAGGAGAGAAGGAACGTGACATTCCCACGTGCTGCAGACATCCAAGAAAAATGAATCAGCCGCCAGGAACAAATTCCGACAGTCAACTGGAATATTTAGGCTTTACAGTCGAATGAAAGGAAAGGTGGAGATGACTTTGGTGAGAGCAGCCATGATGTTGGTTTAGAAACAGGAGTTGGAGGTAGTAGGGATGAAGATGTTCTCTTTGGGAATGATGAGGATGGAGAGGATCAGGAATGAATCCATCAGAGATCTACATGTTTTGATGATAGGTGCACGTTCAGACGAGATGATGTTGGTGAAAGGATGCTGAGATGAAGAGCAAAGAGGATGTTCACAGTGAAGGAGGAGATAAAGGATGCAGGGAATTTGCTAAAGGAAGAGCTGAAAGACAAAGAAGATACAGTAAAATTGATCTCACGAGGAAGTTTAATTTATTTAAAGTTACATTAAATGCCCAATTTTTTTATTTTGGTGCTTTTGCAATAAAATGAACCAAGATGTTTCATTTTTAAGACAAATGTTCACGTTTTCTGATCAGATCAGGGACCTGGAGGACGAGTGTCTGCTCTGAGAATCAAAGCTCCTGGGTTCAAATGTTGGGTCATACCATAACCTGCTTGATTCTCAGCATTAAGGGGCAAATTGGGGGGTTGGGTAAAGTGCAGAGAACACGTTTCCACACCCAGATGAGTGAGAACTAATAGACCCTTCTCACTGTGACATCAGACAAAATGGCGACGTCCCAAAATGTGAATAATCACTTCCGGTTTCAGGGGTTTAGAACAGCAAAGCTAACAGCTGAATGCTACTTAACACAATTTTACGTAAATAATAAAAGATGTCTTTACCAATTTTAACAGAAAAATGTACAATATTTACTTTATGAATGTCCTTCTGAACTGTATTTTCATTTACTGTCTTAGGTCGTTCACAAATCTAAATACAAATGTGAATAATCCTTCAATATTTGAGGTTCTATTGAAAGTATTGACCTTTCATTTGAGTATATTTTATTCTAACAGGTTCTACTTTACTTGATGTTATTTTTAAGTGCGATCAGCACAAAAACTGATCCAAATTCACGTTGGCCACATGTAATAAACACAGCCAAGATGCACATTGCTGGATGCGTCTTTTAACTGCAACCACGGCTAAATTTAATTGTTGTAACAAGAGGTATTTGGTTTTTTGGGGGGTATTTGAAGGGGTCATTGTAAAAATACAAATGTTTACCAAGTGGCACAGCGAATATTTTACTAAGATATGTATTTTCAGCTTTCAAAATAAGAGCGTTTACACACTCGCCATTTTGTGTGGCATCATGTGAAAAGGGTCTATAGAAATTTTTAATCAATCATTAAATCCAGATTTGATTTTAAATGCTTTCATGTCTGAATTATTCATTTTGTGACATGAAATGTTAGTCTAGTTAGTCCATGGATCAATATTTGCGTTTTCATAATCCAGATGACTGATATTATTAAGATATTTCATTGAATGTTTTAATCTCTGATGTCTTCACAGGACTCATGTGTCTTAGAGGATTGATATATGGACGATAGGAAGCAAACGCTCATGTCAGCATTTCCACCAGAGCTTGTAAAACAGATGTTAAAGTCAGTCTTCATGAATGGATCTATACATACTCAATGCTTGATTAGAAAAGGTATTATGTAATTGAGGCAATTATGCGAAGAGTCTCCGCCCAGGTCAGAGTGAGTGTCTTAGTTTGCTGACGTCAAGGAAGCCATGGCTGCAGTTCAGCTGTCCCCTCTTGTTGTTCTCCCCCTTTTTCTCCCCTGTCATCTGGCTGTCTCCACTATTATGAATAGCCGGCCTAATGCGGGACACGCTGTGCCGCGCTCTGTCAGTGTGATGTCTTGAGTCAGGAAGACAAGAGGACAGGCGATGAAGGAGGTGGGGGTAAAAAAGTTTGCCCTTTTCCAGACTTTATACGGCAGATCGTCTGTTTCACAGTTAGTTCATGCAGGCAGGGGGTCGAGTTATTAGGGAGAGCAGGGTGATATCCGACGAGGGGCCTCGTTAAAATGCTGCCGGCCATGGAGGTGCCAACCTGCCAGACAAACTGTCATTTAGACACAACCTGGAAGAAAAAACAGAAGATTGATCTGAAGAGGCTGCTACAAGAGAACTTTAAAAAAAGCATTTTATAGCTGCCAAATGGAAACAGTTGCTAATCAAAAGATGTTTTCATTGGTCGATAAAAATAGTGATGAGCCGGATAAAAGAAGAAGAGCTAAGGAGACAGCAAGAGGAACAAGGCCCCGTAGCCCCCCACCCTCTCTTTATTTATACCCCTAAAGACAGCAGGCTAAGATTTCTGGCACCAAAACACACGTCACGCTTGCTATTTCTGTCTGAGGTGCCGCATAGCGCCAAGAGGCTGGGTGACAGGGCCGAGGTGTCATGCGCCAAGTGACTTTCATACATCCACCTTAACAGTCCTTATGGCTTTTCATAACCCTTCTGCCAAAGGTACAATACACATTGTGTACCATATAGCTTGCCGTAGCGGCTCTCCCTTCATGTGTGTGTGTTGGGAAGCCAGGGGTTGTTGATCTGTGCTGTGAGAAGAGAAACAGGAAAAGTGATCTCTGTGCAGCAAACTGGATATCCTGATAACGATGGGTAACATAACTGCTCTTGTACGAAGTGTTTATGTACTTCGAAGTGTTATCATTGTGCCACAACTTCAGAAATGGGACGTCAACAAATCAAGTCTCCCGATTCGTACAACAGCTCCATGATAGAGATCGGCTTACAGAAGAAACTTTTGATAAAATTGCTTTGAAACTGCAAGAATTTATATGTAGAAATATTCAAATTGTAGTATTTAAATGTTAAAGCTTTATATTTGCAATTTGGATCATGTTAAAACAAAGTATGTGTCAAAGTCAAGGCCAGGGGCCAGATCGGGTAATTCTATCCGGCCCTCAAGATTATTTTATTCTATTGTTACTAATGGCCCGATGTTATTTCTAACTAGTAGAATTTTGACAAAATGTGTTTTATAGAAAGTAAAATATTGAAAGTTATTTAGGTTTAAGTTGATTTATTCCTTCCTGGTTTTATTCATAGTAATATCAAAAATATCAAATTTAAAAAATGTAGCTTTAGAGTGTTCAATAAATGTTTATCCTGTTCGGCCCGCGACTTAAGGTGTGTTTTGGATTTTTGCCCCCTGTGCGATTGAGTCTGACACCCCTGAGTTACAGGATGGAATGATGCTAAGTCTTTCTACTTTTTTCACAAATGAACAAATAAAGAGTCCAAATGATATAAATATAATGAACATTTTGAAAACACAAGGAGAAATTTGGAACAACTTTTGAAAATATCATCCTGATGGAGGTTTTGAAGGAATCTCTGTACACAAGGGACAAGAACAGAACAAACACTAAATACTTATTTGAAATCCTAAAGAAACAGGGATGTTTGTACTTAGGTTTGTACACTTACAAAACCAACACTTTTTCTTTTCCTTTGAAGAGCAGGCCCAGCGAACATTTCAATGTGGGCCCATTTGGGTTACCTTTGTGCTGAATCTGTGGGCCCCAGGTGGGTTTGTCCGCGGGTTCCAAGGTGGCCCCATCTGTGTTCATCTTCAATGGCTTAGATAGGGACTCAGTGGTCTGAATCCCCACATTAACCAGCCGCGGACAGACAGCGTGGCGAGTTAGCGAGCTCCGCTTCCCAGCGAGCCAGACTACTGAGTGCCCAATCAAGCCATTGTGGATAAATACAAATGGGGCCACCAACCCGAGGACAAACCCACCTGGGGCCCACAGATTCAGCCCAAAGGTAACCCATATGGGGCCCACATTGAAATGTTTGCTGGGGGGAACAACCTTTCAAAGAAAAGTTGTTTGAAATGTCCTTGATTGATTCAGTGCCTTGCCCAAGAACACTTGGATACATGGAAGAGTTAGACAGGAACTGAACCTACGATCCTCTGATCGGGGGTTGACCACTCTCATCACTATCATTTTATGCCAAGGGATGGTTCAGATGGATGGTAACACATTTCACTTTGGGAGTTTAAATCTGGTTAAATCAATTTATTCATGCGTTTTTATTTGGGGATTTTATAGAAAATTGGAAAACTGATGTGTCGCCATCTTGATAAAAGGCAAAGAAATGCAGCAAAACACACTTTACATTAAATCACAGTCATATTTATTACCAAGAAAAGGTTCATGAAAGGCAACTTAGAATCACTTAACATTTGTTAATAGCACAACTGTTTTGACAAAATGGTGCAGTCAAACTGTTTGAAGGTTACTGCAGAGACTGCAGTTCAGTTTCCCCCTGAAGCGGATTCAACATGGCGACCACCACAACAACCAAACACAGAAGCGTGCAACCTCGAAATGGGGCTGCATGCAAAAGTCTTTACAGATGAAACAGCTTGATTTGATACAAAAAGAGAGAGAAAAAACATGGTTCGGGGAATAAAACAATATTTTGATGTCATGGTAAAAGTCAGGCACAGAGGAAGTTTAAAGCTACAGCAACTCTGGAGAATGTCGGTGTGTTTTCATTTGAAATCGGGATCTACAGTGAACCTTTGCAGAACTCTCAAAGTGTCGTTGCTATGTACAGTCGATTGGGCGAGGACGGCTATCACATAATGACAGTCTCAGTCTGTGGCTTGTAGGAGACAAGAGGCCGGTGCTTCTGTGCGGGGCTCGGGGTTCTGGCCATGGGACTAGGTGGCCGAGTCAATGGACTTGGAGAACGGTAGATGGGACCTGACGGGGTGCTGATTCTGGAGTTGTGGGTGCGGCTTGCCCATCGAGATGGCGGTCTCTGGTTGGCCGGACGTGCAGGACGAGAGAAGCTCTTCTTGGGTTTGACTGAAATGTCTTGGTTTTCCTGAACAGAAACACATAATTCTTATACGTCTGCATAGGTTTTCTGTGTGGTGCTGGTGTTGGATGAAGAAAAACCTACCTGGTGGGTCTCCTGTTGAAGACACGTGTATCTGGTTTTGGGATTGGAGCTGTAGTTGTGTTGAATCTCTAACATGTCCAGCAGTTCAATAAGTCCTTCATCCCTCACATGGCTACAATTTGGCAACTTTTGGATCTTTTGCGGCCCATTTGAGGAACTTGAGACTCTATAGTCTACTTTGGACTCAAGGTGTTGGACTGTTGGCTTCCAGGCTTTATCTCCTTGAGCCGGTCCTCCACCACTATTAGCCCTGGGTCTGAGCTTTGGGCTTCCTGGAACCTGTGGTCGCCTCTGCAGCTGCGGGGTACCAAGTGGAGACCCTGCTAGACCGCTAAAGCCTCCTCTCTGATCCTTGTAGTGTTGGCAACCGCAGCTTAATACTAAATCGGATTGTTGGCTGGGGGCTATCTCTGCTGTCAGTGTGTTGGAATCTGCTTGGCATTTTGGGTTAGGCAAACGCACGGGCGTCCTGCCTGCAACTCCAGCTGCTCCCAAAGCTCTGCGATGACAGCAAGAAGTGGGGCACTTTGCCTCTGGAGCTGGTCCATGATGGGTCACCACCCCTGCCTCAGTAAGCATTTTCCCCTCATTTTCCTGAAGCATGGCTCCAAACTTCCTGAGAACAGAGGGGCTGCTGCCCTTTCGGTCTCCAAGAACCCCCGGACTGAAGGCCTTCCTGTCCAGAGACGGAGACTCGGCCGTGCCGACAGGGAGCTGTGTTTGTGCAACAGGACTGTCCCTTTGCCCCAGAGGAGGTTTGGCAACTGTGCTTTCTTTGTTGGGGAAAGTCTCTCTGCAAGGGGAGCTTCTCATTGGAGACACTCGATTCTTCCTGTTTTCAGCTTCCTCGAAGTTTCCCAAGAACTGTTCTTGTCCAAGCCTGATCCAACACAAACAGGTCATCAGAGGAAGCCAGGAGCACAGCAACAACCCAAAGAGTTGTAAATTCCCACCTTTGATTTCCACGTCTGTTCCTGCCCTGACACGCAGAGACGTCCTGGCTCACCTTGATTGTGTCACTGAAGTGCTAAAAGACATTTAAAACAATATGTTCACAAAAAACCCACCTGGTACATCACAGGCCATGCTGTTCTACTCATGCTGGTGAAGCATGTGGGCTCCCATGTGGACAACGGGACACTTGGGCATCTAACCTTTCTTCTCAGCTGTTCTGTTGGGTGTCAAAAAAGTGCTAGACTTGGGCTACAGAGTGAAACTAACTCCTATCTGGTAGCTGGCCTGTGCAAGCACGACTTAGGCGACACTGTAATCAATATGTTCCTGCAAGAACCACAGCTTTGACTTGTATTGGGTCGGGCTATCTGGTTTCTCCACGTGTGCAAATGCCTAGAGAATGAAGTACAAGAAAGCAAAATGCCTCCACTTACCACATGGCGAGCTCCGTTGTTCTTTCGACTCATCTGCTTCCCGTTCCCTAAATAATCTTGCAGCAAATCACCGATCTCTGAGACCCCATCGGCGTGACAGTGGCCATTCTGATGGTTCCCACGGTAACCATAGCCATTGGCGGCATAGTTACAGCTGTTGCTTTCGCAGTGTGTCAGGATGATGTCTTCTGGGTGGTTTTTGCTGTGGTGACCCGTCAGAAAAAGTCCTTTGTCGTGGCGCCCTGGCCCATATTCTAAGGGGACGCCATTTTTCTGGTGGTCGTTGATGTCATTAGCTCCTCTGCGGGTCTGGACTTCATTGTAGAGCTAGAAAATCAACAAAGAAGAATCAATTAAATCCTTTAAAATAATCTGAAATTAAGTTTACTGATTCTCTCTAAAATTATTACATTATTTTTAAGATTAGCCCTTTATTCCTCTGTTTTAACACTATTATATCTCCTTCAGTATCCACTTACAGCCTGTATGTGTGTGTGACGGAGAAATGTGTGTGCCCAGCACGTCTGTCAGCACATCCCAGTTTAATTAGCTTGTTAACATTTGTCTGAGTCGGCCTGCGTGCCGTAAACTGCTTCTTATGGCACATGCACAAGCTCGACACTAATTAACTCTCCACAGGGACTACAAAAGAGACGGATCAAACACACGTAGGAAAAGACTGTGTTTGGGAAGCACAACTAATATGAAATTGCATCAAGCCAGGTTTGCAGATGAGTTTTATTTCCACTGTCAAACATCTCACCTCTTCGATTTTCCTCTGAATGTCCTGCAGCTGATCCTCCCACTCCTGCATCTCCAGGTCAAAGTTATCCGACATCTCCGGCCTCTCCTGCCCCCACCTCCGGCCGCCGTGCTCCAGCCCAAGCTCCAGATCAATGGCTGCCATGACGCAGGCCGCTTAATACCCTCGGGCCCTTTTAAAATGACCGTTTCCCCTTTCTCCCGTTTCACTTTTCTGGTCAGAGGTCACTGTTGGGCTGCCAATGAGGGGAGGAAAGATTGATGGCCTGGGAACACTAAAAAGGTCAAACACATAAAAGAGAGGCTTGTTGAGGTATGCACACTAAGTACAAATGAAAATACATCAATCTGTCATCTTTTCCATTTGTTTATATGTTTTAGCTTCAGTGGCGGTCGAGTATTTGGACTCTTGATCACTTCTCTCATTAATCATCAAATTCTACAAGTGTAAAAAGTCTGATTTTTATAGAAAAATAAAACTTCCCCCTTTCACCTTTGATTATTATAGTTTTCATATTTTCCAACAACATGCTCCAATGGAAATAAATACCAGAAGTTTTTTTTTTAAGTTAAATAAATTAATCCAGTTGGGATGTGTTGTTGTTGTTGTTGCCATTACTCAAAATGACACATTTTCTTGGCGAAAGTACCCGAATGTCCCAGTCACTGCCCTCCCACCTGTGATGTAAGACTGGAGATATTAATAAACTCCTGTAACTATGCAT
Source organism: Oryzias melastigma (assembly GCF_002922805.2). Taxonomy (NCBI): domain Eukaryota; kingdom Metazoa; phylum Chordata; class Actinopteri; order Beloniformes; family Adrianichthyidae; genus Oryzias; species Oryzias melastigma. The sequence goes on along the minus strand of NC_050535.1, from coordinate 16,393,417 downwards.
CCAAAGTGCCTGTGTCATGTGAGTTAAGTGAATGACAGGGGGTAAAGAACATGAAAAATACATACATTTTACCAGGGTATGAGAAGTGTCAGAGGAGTCCAGAAACACTTAGATTTTGGCAACATTTGATTTTTGTTGATATATTGAGTTTAAAAGTCATATTTAACTTTAAACCTTAAAAAAACTCCATAAAAATATATTTTTTCTGCGACATCAGACAAAAAAATCCCCCTAAATTCAAATTTACCTAACAAATTTGTAGGCTTTACACACAAGCATAAAGGAAATCTTTCATAAAAAATGTAAATAAAAGAGTTAAATTGGTGGTTTTACAAATTTATTGAAAAAAAAATTCCATGTGGATCTTAAAATTCAATAAAACAAGTTAACATCCTTCAAATGTTCATACCTGCTCTGCGCAAAGGCGCTCCCTGTCTCTCACAAATCCTGCTCCAGTCTCGCTTTGGTTCACTCAGACTCTGCGCCGCCAAACAGACAAGTCCTCTCTCTGAGGTGCTTCCCTCAATTGCCACCCAGCTGAGTTATGTAAAGATCCACGGCAGGATTTAAAGGACCCCTCTTACACTTGGAGCGCCCGGATCACTGCGCCACAGACAGGGTAAACACGCTCTGTTCCAGCTGGGGTCCCCGGGCTTTATACCAGCCTCCAGTGTTTACGTGGGCGCGCGCTCAGGGTCCGGATCGAATAGCACAATGTCAGATTTACTCCACCATTTGAAGTCTCCATGGGACGATTGTCGTCACCAGCATCCCGGTTATAATTACCGGGGCGCGCAAAGAGAGGGAAAGTGTTTACATAGCTCTTTCAGCTGCTGCGCTCCCGCAGCCAATCAGCGGCTCTGTTGCTACTCCACTTTGGGATGCTGGGGCAGATTCTGCCTTGTGACCATGCCGCAAATCATTTGCTCCGAGGGTGCCAAACGGGTGTGGGTGACACAGTGAGTAATAATGTGTCACAGTCAATAATAACTTTTTATTAAAGATAGACACCACAAGGAGACTGTCAGGTGGATTCATGGCATGCTCCACATATTTCAACGTAAAAGTCTAATATTTTTCTTCTTTAAAATGAAGTAGAAGATTGATTTTTTTCTTTATTTGAGGCTTCATATTATATTTGTATCAAATAAAAAGGAATGATGACAACCAAACATTTGCCAAATTATCAATTCAATCAAGGTGATTAAGCTTTTATCTATAGGAAAAATGCTGTTTATGTGATATTTGTTTTATTTCCTGATATATTTAGGGACTCAACTAGTTCCTTCCAGAAAGAAAACACTCTTACACACTCTTACTCAGACTCTTTCTTCAGGCACTCTGACGTCCTCCCACAATCCAAAAACATGCTTCATATATTGATTGGTGCACTAAGATTGCCACTTAGTGGGTAATGAGTGTGAGTGGCCCCATGATGGTGATCTGTTTAGGGTGTGGTCTGGCATTGCCAAAGTGTAGTTAGGATAGGCCCCAGCAACTCAGAACAAGATTCAAAGGTTTCAGAAAAACGGAAGGATGGATGGATGGATGGATGGATGGTTGGTTGGTTGGTATGTTGGTTGGATGGATGGCTGGATGGATTGATGGATTGATGGTTGGATGGATGGAAAGATGGATGGATAGACGGTTGGTTGGTTGGTTTATTGGTTGGTTGGTTGGTTGGTTGGTTGGTTGGATGGATGGATGGATGGATGGATGGATGGATGGATGGATGGATTGATGGATGATAGATGGATGGTTGGTTGGTTGGATGGATGGTTGGTTGTTGATGTTTATCCTGTGACCTACGGTGTGTTTTGGGTGCGATTGAGTTTGACACCCCTGATCTAGAAGCTCTTAATGCCTATCTTAGGACTTTCACTCTGACCAAAATCAGGTAAAGACTTTAAAAAATGCTTAAAAGATGAAAGTCCTTTGCGTAAAGCTGACATGTGTGTTCCTCCTTTCAATTCTTCTATGAAGCTGAGACACCTTACCTCCTCAGGTGAGTTGTGCAGGCCGATTGGTTCAGGTTTTAATGTAGACTCCATCCGAGTGCCGAGCTTTTCGGTGCTTTTAGTAACTTTGGCAACAGATACGATGTGGGCAAATAAAAAAAAGAGAGCAAAAAAAACAAATCAAAGGAAACTAAAGCGAAACTCACATCACAGAACAAAAAACAGAGTAAAGAGGAAAACTAGCTTAAAGATGGTGGCGTAGGAGAGAGATGAAAATAACACCAGGATGAGAATCAGTAAAATGATGGGCTGGAACATCTGGAGAACAGAAAGAAAGGAGACACGTCAGTTCTGATTGTTTGGGAGTATTTCCATGCGGTTTGAGGAGTTGTGCTCTCACCGACAGCGGCTCCTCCGCCTCCCTGTCCTCCAGCCGCGGCACCTCCAGCCTGTCGATGAAACCCTGCAGCTCTTTCCGGAAGGCTTTCATCTGAGCGTTGATGCGGTACAGCAGTTCATGTTCCCTGATCCTGCTCCCATCATCCTCTCCGCCGTCTTCTCCCCCTCTCCCAAACATCAGGTCGCCATTTGAGACGAAGACCCTGGCCTCGGAGATGAAGGCGGCGGTGTCGGCGATGAGCCTGTCGATGGTCCGCATGAGCCTCTCAGCTTCCACGCGGATGTCGATCATCTGCTGCCTCTCACGGAGGCTACAGCGCCCGCCGGGCAGGAATCTGGCCAAGGCGGAGGAGGCGGCGCCCTCTGGTCCGGTGGGTGTGTAGAGCCCCCGCGTGGGCGTCATGCATCTGCTGCTGCCGTTGTTGTTCCTGACTTCGTCTGAGTCACTCTCGCCGCCCACGGGGCCCTCTCGCTTGCGGTGAGGTGGGAGCAGGCGAGAGGAGGTGGAGTCCTCGTCGCTCTCGCGGCGCCCGCTCGTGGCGCCACCGGCATCGCTCTCCGCGTCGCTGTCCCGTGGGCTCGGCCTCAAGGAGAGGTGGGAGGCCAGATCATAGCGTTGCATGTTGGAGAGGAGAACTCGATTCTCGTACTGCAGCTGCATCACCTGTTAGAACAGGAATATTATTCCAGAATAAATCAACTTAAAACTCAAATAACTTTCAATAATTAACTTTTTATAAAAATATATTTTGTCAAAATTATACAAGTTTCAAATAAGCACAAAATAACATCGGGTAATGGTAATAAAATAAAATGATCTGGAGGGCCGTATATATTTACCCGGAGGGCCGGATCCGGCCCTCGGGCCTTAACTTTGAACGTGTCTTTTTGTTTTTTTTAAATCACATTTTCTTCATAGAATAAACAGAATTTTACAATTTTTGTTGAACTAAATTTAAAACAATTTTTGGGATTATTCTCACCCATCTATTAGATTTTAATACAGTAAAATAAATATCACCCACTTTCTTTTCTAATTTTTTTTAGAAAGTAAAAGTTTTCTTCTTTCTTAAGACGTATTATTGTTTCTCACAGCAGGATTTATTATTTTAAAGAGACTTTTGTAGATATTTATGTAAAATTGCTTTAAACAGCGTTCAGCTGTCAGCTTTGCCGTTCTAAACCATAGACATAATGTATAACCGGACGTCCCTATGTACACGTTTTGTGTGACGTCACGTGAAAAGGGTCAATGGAGATATAAAAGAGCCACATGTGGTTCTTTTATCCCTCCTTGGTGGCTCTCTGGGTGAAAAAAACATGAAACAGCAGTTTTCAAAAATTTGGAGATTAGCTATTATTTTAGCAACATGCTAACATTTGTGGCTTATTAGTTATCTGCTGGGGGTTTAGGCTAATTTAGAGTTTAGCTTCTATTTTAGCAACAGACAAATTTTTTTGACTAATTTAGTTCACTGAGGAATTTTATGCTAATTTGAGGTTTGGCTAATAAGTTAGCAACGTGCAGATGTTTTTGAGTTATCTACTGAAGTATTTTGGGGAATAATTTAGAATTTAGGTTCTATTTTAGAACCAGGTTGACTTTTTTTGAGTAATTTAGTTTACTGAGGATTTTTAGGCTATTTACGAGTTCAGCTAGTAATTGAGCAATGAGCTAGCTTTTTTTTGGCTAATTTGGCCTCTAATGAAAAGTTTTATTCTAATTTGGAGTTAAGCAAATATTTTAGCAATATGCTAACATTTTTGGCTAATTTGTTATCTACTTGAGTTTTTAGGCTAATTTAGAGTTTAGCTTTTATTTTAGCAACATGCTAACATTTTTGGCTGATTTAGTTTACTGAGGAATTTTATGCTAATTTGGGTTTTCAGCTTGTAATTAGGGAACGAGCTAGCTTTTTCGCTAATTTGGCCTCTACTAAAGGTAAAAAGTAAAAATGTTAAAAAAAAAATCAAATTTTTAGTTTATTCTTATATTTTTGCTTTTGTTCGTGCTAAAAAATAGACATATTTCATATTTATATAAAAAAAAAAAGATGGCCATGAATGCAAATCCAAATTTCCTAAATGCTAAAGTAAGACAATACGGCTCCTTCTAGGTTTTGATCAGTAGAAAACAAGCCCAAATGGCTCTTTTACTGTTAAAGGTGGCCGACCTCTGGACTAAACTGACTAAATCTGGGCTCCTAAAATCGTCCTTTAAAGCCTTTCACTTTACCAAAAAGTATTTGAAAGAGTATTAATAGATTACATTTGAAGAGCAATGATCTACAGATTGGAAGTAACTTACACTAAACTGCCCATAATACACATTACTGATTATTACAGGTAATATGTATAAATACTGTAATTTATTGGTTGGAATCAAGAACCAAATCAAGTACCAGGAACGGACTTTAAAGCAAAAAGTCGATCACAAATGTGCTGAGTAACTAAAAGAAAAAACAGTTTGTAAGTCCTGTTTATGTTGGACGATCTCCATGATAGGATTAGCTTTTTAATTAAAGCTGGACTCTTTAAGAACAGTTTTACAGAAAGCTCTGAGCTCCTAAAATCCTAAAGTTATTCAGGTTTAACAAATAATTATCATTTGGTGAATAAAAAAACAATAAAGAGATGACTGTCGTGATACCTTCCCACTGAGATCATTGATCTGTAGCCTCGCAGCTTTCAGCTCCTCCTGCAAAGCTTCCATTTTCCCTCCATCAGCTGTGACTCCTCCTCCTCCATGCCTTGCCCCTCCCTCATGAGTGCCGGCCTTGAAGCGCAGCTTGTTCAGCTCAGAGGTCACCCTCTTGTTCTGCTCCTCGGCGTCTGCGAGGTTCCTCCTCAGAAGCTCTGCCTCGTCTTCCACCAGCTGCAGCTGCTGCCGGAGCTCCGTCAGGTCATCTCCCAGGCTGCGCCCGGCGCTCTGCCCGCCTGGCGCCCCACACCCAGAGCCTCCAGAGCCCTCTCCTTCCCCCCGGAGGTCATCCAGCTCGGCTCTGAGGCCTCGGTTCTCCACCTGTTAGGAGACAAAAGCCCTAAAAGAACACGTTTTCACACAGAAATGTACTTTGACTTATGAGCTCTTACCTCCAGCTCAACTATCTTTCTCCCCAAAATGTTGGCCTCCTCCTCCACCAGACGAAGGCGCAGCTTCAGTTCTGATTCACGGGTGGTGGGCGGCCCCCCAGCCTCGCCTTTAGGATGGGAGCTGTCCAGTTCTCCGTAGAAAGAACGGTACTTCTGTAACTCCTGCTCCAAACGGTCCTTCTCCTTGTCGATCTTAGCTGCTTTCTTTCTCATCAGCACCGCCTCCTCTTTGATGAAAGCCAGCTGGCACTTCAGGTCATCGTTGTCCTCCTGTTAAATTAAAACATATGATATCGTGAAGAGTTTCCAATCCATCAATCATTCTTTTATTTTGAAAGATGGTCAACAGAATAAGCTGAAAAATGCTTGTGGAAGTTTTTAAAGAACATTTTCTAAGTGCTAAAGATTTGCTAGCTCACTACAGCTACTACAGCAGAGCACGCTAGCTCAATACAGCGTATCATGCTAGCATGCTACAGGGGAGCTTGTTAGCTCAATACAGAGAAGCTCTCTAGCTCAATACAGCGCAGCATGCTAGCTTCTTACAGCGGAGCTCGCTAGCTCAATACAGTGGAGCATGCTAGTTTACTACAGAGGAGCTCGCTAGCTTGCTGCAGCGGAGTAAGCTTGCTAAATAGAGTGGAGCTCGCTAGCTAACTGTAGAGGAGCTTGTTAGCATGCTACAGCAGAGCTCGCTAGCTCGACACAGCGTAGCATGCTAGCTTGTTACAGTGGAGAACGCTAGGATGCTACAGCGGAGTAAGCTAGTTGAATACAGAGGAGCTTGCTAGCTCTGTGTAGAGGAGCTTGTTAGCATGCTACAGCAGAGCTCGCTAGCTCAATACAGCGTAGCATGCTAGCTTGTTACAGTGGAGAACGCTAGGATGCTACAGCGGAGTAAGCTAGTTGAATACAGAGGAGTTTGCTAGCTCTGTGTAGAGGAGCTTGTTAGCATACTACAGCAGAGCTCGCTAGCTCAATACAGCGTATCATGCTAGCATGCTACAGGGGAGCTTGTTAGCTCAATACAGAGAAGCTCTCTAGCTCAATACAGCGCAGCATGCTAGCTTCTTACAGCGGAGCTCGCTAGCTCAATACAGAGGAGATCACAAGCTCGGTATGGCGGAGTTTGCTAGCTCAATACACCGGAGCATGCTAGCTTACTACAGTGGAGCTCGCTAGCTTACTACAGGGGAGTAAGCTAGCTGAACACAGAGGAGCTTGCATTCTCATTGTAGAGGAGCTTGCTAGCATGCAACAGTGGAGCTTGTTAGCATGCTACAGCAGAGCTCATTACCTCACGGCAGCTGAGCTCGATAATTTAATACAGCGGGGAATGCTAGCTTACTTCGGAGAAGCTAACTAGCATGGTATAGAACTGCACGATAGCTCAATACAGTAAAGTTTGCTAGCTCAGTACAGCAGAGCATGCTAGCTTGCTACAGAGGAGCTTACTAAATCACTACAGTGGAGCTCACTAACTCAATACAGCAGAGCTTGCTAGCTTATTACAGTGGAGCTCACTAGCATGCTAAAGCTGGGCACGCTAACTCTCTACAGCGGAGCTTGCTAGCTCAATACAGTGAGCATGCTAGCTTGCAACAGTAGACCTTGCTAGCATGCTACAGTGGAGCTCACTAGCATGCAGCAGCTAACCCCCTGAATCACCACTTAAGCCAATGTGGGCAATCACAGGTGGGGCCACCACCGAAACTGTGGACAATCCTATTTGGGGTCACGTTTACTGCCCACTTTTAAACCACATGTGGCCCACTTGGCCTTGCTGGCTGGCATAAATTTGTGTTGGAGGACAAAAAGCGATGAAATCCTGCTGCAGCTCACCTCGTTTGGAGTCTGTGCGGCCCTTTTGTCAGTCTTCTGGACATCCTTGCTTCCTCTTCTTTTTTGTGACTGATGGAAAAACAGAAAATTACACAAATCTTTTCAAAATTGTCATTAGTGATGATGTAAGGTGGAGGGGTTGTTCTCCCACCTCTTTGGTCTTGTCCAGCTCGTTCTGCAGAGCTTGTTTGGTCACTTCCACCTCGATGAGTCTCTGCCTCAGCTTTTCATTCTCCTCCTCTGTCTTCGTGCGTTTCTCCTCCACTTTTTCCAGCTCGTTGTGCAGCCGCACAGATACATCTTTGGCCACCTGCCAGCCACATGCAGAAATATTAAAAAATAATCACCCAAAATGCCCTGACTCTGTTTCTAATTTTAGAGTTTTAAGCTAAAGGGAAACAGCATCCCAGAGCCACTCCCACCTTCAGGTCCTGCTCTAGACACCTGAGCAGCTCCTCATCGATCTCTCCAGTCTGCGCGTAGCGCAGCCTCTTCCTCTCAGCCTTGCGCAGTCGGTACTGCAGGATCCGGCAGTTCTTATTGGCCCTCTCCAGCTCCCGTCTCATCTCCTGCAGCTGGCAGGTGTCTTCCTCGTAGAAGGTGTCTCGCATCTCCTCCATCTCAGCCCTCATCTCTTCGATTTCACACTGAGTGGATCAAGGCAAGTCTAATTACTGTGCAGGTTAGAGCTCAGTGAAAAATAGGTTATTAGGTAAAATCTAATTCATTTATGAATGTAAATTATTTTTAATTTTATTTTTGTTCCAAACATTTGAATTTGTTGACGGTCCCTTGCATACCTGTGACGTGTCATTTATCACTAATAAATCATTTGACTGATTTAGAGCTCGTTTAATCTTAACTTCAATCCAAACCAACTGTTGTTTACTTGGTAATTTATTATTTATCAGTTATTTGAAAAAAAATAGTAACAAAGTGATTTGAATTTCAGAATAAATGAGGGTTGTAGATTATAGACTTCTGCTTGGATGCATTTTCTCCCATTTTTAGTCTTTTTGTGGCAATACGCATTTTATATGAAAGCAACAAACCTTCAGATCCTCATTTTCATCCAGCAGCCTCTCCATCTCCTCTTCCAGGGCCTGGTCGTCCTGGATCCCCGACCCCGCCTCTGCCGCTCCATCCGCCGGCTGCGGCTCTCCTCCAGCGTCCTCTCCAGCCTCCATGCTCTCTGATTTACTTTGAAACCCTCTCTCTTCTCTTCAGTCCCGATGACAGCAGATGAGCATCCTTCTCCGCCACAACCTGAGGCCCGTTCGCCGCCCACGGACGCGGGGTGGCTCCCTTCCTTCCTCCTCCTGTTTTCCTCAGACGTTGCGCCTCAGATGATGCGCTAAGATGCTGGATGGATGAAGGATGCGCGTGCAGCAGTGCAGTTGACGGGGGCAATGAGGGGGTTCTCCTGACAGCATCCGCCCCGCGCGCTCGGATGAGCTCAGCTTCAGCACCATCCGGGTGAACAGCTGCTGCGCTGGCTCTAGAGCTCCCTCTCTGCGCCGTCAGAGAACCGCTTCCTCAACACCGACAACTTCTTCTTTGGTCATAGAAAGAGGAAGTGTCTTGCTGCTGGGCTCCGCGTTCCTTCCTCGCTGAACGCCGGAGCTTCCTCCTGCTTTTTCAGCTTTCGTTTGCTGCAGCTGAGGGCCTGCAGCGCCGCTCTCTGTTGGTTTCATCACCCCCTCTGTTGGAATCAAATCACTTTTGAGCCAAAAACTAAGTTAAACACTTCCAACTTATATTTAAAAATTAATAAATAAAGCTACAAAGAAAACATTGGAAAAATATCGATATTAGTAAATGAATGAAAACAAAGTGAACATATTTAAGGAAAAACCACAACTGGCCGCTAGACGTCGCGTTTTTTCCACATCTACCATAAAACTCGAGTTCTTCATTTAGATTTTTACCAAAATCAAAATTCACAAACTGGCTTAATCTTTTCCCGTGTAAAACTCACATTGATAAAACGTTTCAAGATGTGTTTCACCTACTTCCAGTTCCCTCACTGTCGAGGAGACTCAGACTGTGGGCACCGCCTGGCACAGTGGGTGGA
>NC_050535.1:16382739-16384027 GCF_002922805.2 Oryzias melastigma | reverse complement strand
ACGACACGCATTGAATGCATTTTAGTTAATCAATCAAAGATATGACTAAATTGTGCCCTCAAAATAGCAAATGTGTGTGCAAAAAATACTTATTCGTACAAATGTTGATAAAATACCTATTTCTGCACACAAAATACTAATTTGTGTGCTGAAAATCTTTTTTTTGCACACAAATGCTGATAGAATACAAATCTGTGCACACAAAATGTTAAATCGAGGGTTGCCACACAGGGACTACTATTCCTTACAATACAGGATGTTGAAAATAAAGTAGTTTCTAGTCTAGGGTCGGCAACCTTTGACAGTAAANCTGAGTCTAGACACCAGGAAAACATCTGAAGTGAATTTAGAACTAGTCTCCAAATGCAGTTTGTTTATATCCACACAGCAAATTCAACCAGGTTGATTCAACTCCACAGGAGTCAATCTTAACACTTGTGAAGTGTCTATATGGGTCCACACCACAAAGTGTCAAAATAACTCTTTTTAAATTGTTGATCCTTTAACACTTAGATTGAGTTGTTTTTTACTCTGTCAGTGTTTAAAATTTAACACTTACCAACTCTGGTCAGTGTTACATATTTTTAACACCTGAACATAGAGTTAAAAAATAGCAGTGTCAAGAGTTTTTTTATTAGACACCAAACAGAGTTATAATTTTACTCTGTCCATTTATTTCAACACTTTTGAAGTGTCTATATGAGTCCACACCAGACATTGTCAATTTAACTCATTTTGGGGTGTTAGTAAATTAACACTGTCATTGCAAAATGACCAGTGTTAGATATATTTCTGAGATTCCTAAAAAGAAGAGACATGTGTTTAGTTAAAATGCATTTATTTTAACTGCACCACAAAAATATAAAACAATCTTTAAAATATAAAGCAGTATGGAACAATGTACGCTCTTTCATTTTCATTAGCATATTGCTTGTCAAAAGGTCTAAAATAAGTAAGCTGGTCGATACATATCACAGCATAGCTATCACTCTGCTCTTCAATACAATATGCATGAAAGTGTTCATCAAAGTACAGTGTGTTGACAGCACAACCTATTATAAAAGCCTGTTCTTCATGCATTACAATATTGCAAATTTTCTTAAATTCTGGTAAATCGTGGGATGTTCCAGTACATAGAAATAGACCAAGGTGGTATTCAGTACCATAACTTTTTAGCCAATTTGTAGTTTGGACATTTGAGGATAAATTTAAATCTAGCATCTGACATAACAGATCTCCACCGTTCAAGTCATCAAGAATTGTTGTTTTTAAAGGACCAAATTCATAT
>NC_050535.1:16378100-16382015 GCF_002922805.2 Oryzias melastigma | reverse complement strand
TCTCCAGCGGCCCCCGGCTGATTTGAGCTTGAGACCCCTGGTTTAAGTATTTCTTCAAAACCATATTTTTTCAAATCTTCAGTGTAGAAAAGAACTGCTAGATGTATATTCATCAATACAGAGTTTAATTTTGGTGGGAGGTTTTTTATGGTGAAATAAACACAACCAAGTTTATGGATGCTCTTCTTTGACCCCAACGGATTAGCCATTTCAAAATCGTCATAATATAGTGAAATCTGTAAAGCATAGTTCTTTTTTGAAAATAAAGGATGTTTTTGAAAGTATAATCCATTACTTATGTCGGTGTATGTTCCAGTTTTTCTGCATTTCTCTTCAAGGAAACCTTTCAGTATTTCACTATTTTTGAAAATTTAATTTAATGTGCCTAAAATTGGTACATACATATATTTGTCTGTGACAGGAATTTGACTGTAAACACCTGTTTTTCTACTTCTACGTGTATCCAATCTCACACCAAGAACAAATTCTTTAGGGTCAACTATTTCCCATTTTTTAGCATAATATTTTTCTCTTTTTTTCTCTGTGTTAAATGGAGTAAACAGATTATTTAATTGGCTTAGACTAAGCTCAACTTTCTTGTAAGTATCTGAGTTTTTATCTTCAGGGGTAAATGTTTGGAATGCTGCTTCACGTGCTTGCATATGTACATCATTGACAACTTCCTCCATTGAGTTAACTATTGTTTGGACTGTATTTTCAGGTTGACCAGAAGCTTGTAATTGGGCAACAATTGAGCCACACATTTCAACAAGCGAGTTTTGTGCAACATTAGGAGGAACCTGCAGCAAAGATGCTGAAGTTGTTGGCTGATCAACAGAAACATCTTCAGCAGAATGACTTGGTGTAATTCCCTGATAAAACTCAGACTGTCCACTAACCTGACAACTGTGTACAGTATTTAAATGCTTTCTGAATCCACTGTACGTACAAAAAGATGAAACACAACTTAGCTCTCCACATTTTAAATGCAAATTTTTTGCTGGATATAAACCATGAAAGAACTTTAAATGCTTGCAAAGATTTGAACAAGTTTTGTGGTGCTTTTTACAAACAAAACACGAGAACATTCTCAGTCAGTTTTTGTAACTGTGCTCTGACCTTAAATCTGGTATCATGCTAACGCTCTTGCAGAAGTCGTGCTCTCAGTTCCTTGACTCGTGGACTTTCCTTTGTGTTTCCAACATCAATGTTGTAGACTGTGGTTTGGATAAATGTGTAGAAACTGGAGAGGGCCTCATCATAGGAGATGCTGAAGACAAAATGTGCCTTGAACAGCACATCAAATGCAGCCACTGATGTTAAAGCACTGGACGGGATTGGTTTCTGGTCCACCATGATGAAGAACCTCTGGATTTCTTTTCTTTGCTCCCCAACACAGAGTAGGAAAGGTTGCCTTGCATCAACTTTCTCCAAAAATGCAGTGAGACTGGCTCCTTCCTGCAGTTTGAGCGACAAACATGTAAAAATGTATGAATATTTGCTTTTTACTCTGGTTGAAGCACAGAAAAACTAGCATACAACACCAACACACAGATATTTTTGATTTTGACATCAAAGATGCTAATGAAACATACCTTTATAAATCTTACGAGACGATGGGCTGCCTGTGCCGAGCTGATTTTGGCTGATTTTTTGTGGCCTTTTGATGTAGGGGGCAAGAGATGCAGCAGCAGAAGAAGAGCTGATATATCGCCATCCCAACCTTGGACAAAAGAGAAATTTTGAAAGTACTGATGGTCACAAAATTATTCATTCATTTCCCTGACCCCTTCGTCCCTTTCGGGGGTGCCGGAGCCTATCCCGGCTACCGAAGGGCGAAGGCGGGGTTCACCCTGGACAGGTCGCCAGTCCGTCGCAGGGCCTCAATCACACACACATTCACTCTCACATTCACACCTAGGGACAATTTAGAGTCACCAATTAACCTATGAAGCATGTTTTTGGACGGTGGGAGGAAGCTGGAGTCCCCGGTGAAAACCCACGCATGCACGGGGAGAACATGCAAACTCCACACAGAAAGGTCCCAGCCGGGATTCGAACCGGGGCCTTCTCGCTGTGAGGCAAGAGCGCTAACCACTGCACCACTGTGCAGCCCGTCACAAAATTATTTTCATCACAATTTTAGATAGTTCTAACTTCTAGACTTTTTACTGACAAAGTAACAGAAAATATGTATCCAAGTCTAAATTGACAGAATCTCTGTAACAAGTTCATAAAACAGAAACTAAGGCATGTTTCATCAAAAATTGTCCATGTTTACCCGAGTAATCCTCAGCTTCGGGGTCATTAGATGCCTGCAACTCCTCTATGTAGGAAGTTGATGGAAGACACTGGCTTTCAGCAAGTACTTTGTTCTTGAAATAGGATGGCCACTTTGCAAGAAACCTTCCTGATACTTCATCCCCAAACATCATGGAAAAGTCCTGGTCAATCTTTGAAGAAACAAACAAACAATTTAATAGGCATTGGGATTAAATTATTCTATAATGTTTTGGAATGAACTGTATTGATTCTTACCAACTCTGGTGTGTCAAGGAAACGAGGGAAGACTTCAAAGACTGACAATGTTGCATCTTGGTCATGAATCAGCTTCTGTCTGTACTCGAAGGTGGCTCTCATCTTCTCTTTTATCACAGATTTATCTGTAGAATAATTTATTATAGAGAGAGCTTCTCTGCACTCCTCACCAAACAGCTGTCCATTAGTTAACAGAGAATCTCTTTTGGTTCTTGGACTTTCCTGGTATTCAGGCCTTGAGCGCGAATGAGTGCTGACATTGGTGTTACGCTGGACTGTCTTGAGTCTCCAGGCAAGATAGCCAGAATTGGCGTCCGGATCATAATAATGTTCCTGCACATAGATAAATAAACACATGGAGAGAGACATAAAAAAATACTCAAGATTGTTACTAAGTTCAAATTGGACAACAAGTTTTAGGACAAGTCATCAAGAAGAAAAAAAGACATTTAAACTTACAAATCCATTTTTGGAGTATGGATCTTGAAGATAGGGAAAAAGAGTCACAATTCCCAGTGCATAGCTGGTGCGAACACTTATTGGTGGAACCCTCCTATTAAAATAAGATATGGATTATTTCCAAGTTTTCTCAACCCCTTTTCCACTTACTGTAGTTTGTGATACCTACCCATATGCACATGTCATGTCTGCAACCAGAATATTCACCATCTGCCTTCGAGTTGCATCTGACAAAGTTTTAGTTTTGTCATACTCCTTGAAGATTTCCTCTCCCTTTGGATTGGACCTTAAGACAGAACGAACCCTCTGCAAAGAGAAACAAAAAAATAAATAAATAAATAAATAAATAAAACTAACACACACGCACGCACACCCCCGCACACACACACACTAACTTTTATCATTTTTAACTTAATGTTTTTATCAAATGGTTTAACATTTTACCTCCTTAGCTTCATCCCGGTCCATCTCCCTCACGTCCTTTCTTTTGTTTTGCACTGATGGGAGGATAATAGTTGAATCTGATGAAGTGGAAGATGCTGAAGAGTTTGNTGAGTCTATTCAGAACTACAGTAGGTTTCAGTTTCTGTTAAAAAAAAAAGAAAAAATATGTAAAATGGTTGTCACCTGTTTTCATGATTATTGACATTTTTTTAAAAAAAAAAATCTGAAAAAAGGGAGATGTAGTATATTAGAGGTGTTATACTCTTTGTGTCCAACAGGTGTCGCTGTAGCTTCATGAGTGTGGTGTTTCTGTGTTGTACCAGAGGCAGAATAAAACATGGTAGACTGAAAACTGGACTCCGTGCACGTCGTATATAACAAGAACAAAGGGTTATATTTACCCGAGCTATTTCAACTGCATCAATTCTGTGCAGTAAAATACACATAATGTATAATGTTATATCAGTAATATAA
>NC_050535.1:16370994-16378019 GCF_002922805.2 Oryzias melastigma | reverse complement strand
CACCCATTACTGGCTGCTGTTTGTATCCGACTTTGAAGCTTTTAACCCCAGACTTCAGCAGCTCATCAAATATGTCTGTGTAGAGGCTTGGGAAATAGTAAAAGTAAAAAAACAGACACCCCTTACATTTTTTTATTTTTAATTTATTTACTTTCAGTATTATTCAGAGTGGGCTGCACGGTGGCGCAGTGGTTAGCGCTCTCGCCTCACAGCGAGAAGGCCCCGGTTCGAATCCCGGCTGGGACCTTTCTGTGTGGAGTTTGCATGTTCTCCCCATGCATGCGTGGGTTTTCACCGGGGACTCCGGCTTCCTCCCACCGTCCAAAAACATGCTTCATAGGTTCATTGGTGACTCTAAATTCCCCCTAGGTGTGAATGTGAGAGTGAATGAGTGTGTGATTGATGCCCTGCGACAGACTGGCGACCTGTCCAGGGTGTACCCTGCCTTCGCCCTTCAGTAGCCGGGATAGGCTCCGGCACTCCGCGACCCCATATGGGAAGAAGCGGTCAAGAAAATGGATGGATGGATTATTCAGAGTTCCGTTTCCAACTCTGAGTATTGTTATTCCCAAACTGTCCGCTAGGTGGCAGCGCAGCGCGCAGTGGAAAATAGGCACACCCGAGGAAGAATAAATCCTCTTGATAAAATGCTACAAGCATATTAAAACGTGTGCTGCCTCTCTGTTCCAACTAACAGGTTAGTAAACACAAAATGGAAGAAGTAATGAGCAAACATCATGCCTGAAGGTATCACAGAGAACCTGGGTTAATGTAGTTTGAGTTATAAGGTTTGTTGTGAGGAATTTTGTGATGTCTGTTGTTAAGTGTTGAAAGCTAACTCGCTAATGCTAGCGGCCATGGTTATTGGGAATGGAATATGCTAGAAACTAGTTTTGAAGCAGGGAACTTTTATATATTTCTTTTGACATTTTTTATTAAACGTTTTCATCCACAATAACAGCTGGGATTTTATGTTACTGAACCAGTAATGATATTGAGTAACTGTATTTGAATACATGGCAGTTTAAAAGACTGAAGGAACAGTGCCAGTCAACCTTTTGATTTTAATTCCTGTACGTTTTATTTAATTATTTTTGTTAAAATAATTATAAATATATATATTTTTCAAATTAAACAAAAGGAAACAGATCTGAGATTTATATTTTGCTTAAAATACAGAGTTTAAAATTATTTTATAAAAACATTGTATTAGTTTAATCTGTGTACTTTGAGAACAGATCTGTGTTATAAGCATGACTGCATGTGGTTGATGGAAGCAGAGAAAAGGCTTCTTGAAGGACTGATTATTATTGAAAGAGAATAGATAATTTGTTTATTTCATGTCATGGTTATGTGGATTTTGGAATATGTTGATATTGTAACTGAAGAATAAATCCTCTTGATAAAATGCTACAAGCATATTAAAACGTGTGCTGCCTCTCTGTTCCAACTAACAGACCACATGCCCTCTGGGCCACGACTTAGAGGAGCAACATCTGCATCAACTTCTGTTCCAGACTGATACATCAGAACAAGCACACCTTCAGTGAAGAGCTCAACCTGTAGACCAAATTTGTCGGCGACTGGAAATAATAAAATAAAAAAACAGAGGAAGTTACAACTAACTTCAATCTTTAACTTTATGTATTGATCCGCAAACTGCCTCGTGTGATTGACGTATAAAATAAAATGGAACAAACCATCTTGAAGAAAGCGGCTGAAGTCGAAGCATTCTTCACTGTGTGGAACTTTGACGTATTTTTGAACTCCTCCATATTCCACTTTCCCCAGCATATCCTGTGGTTCAGTAAAAGACGGAACGATTACCAGCGTGAACTGCAGTGAACCATAGCGCCACTTATGAGATTGGTTTAAACACGTTGCGTTAGCTAGCACCATAGCTAGCACTGCCATCATGCTAACTTTTGACGAAGTATGGACAACCACCAAACCAGCTTCTCACTACCTTTAACTTAATTAGATTATCTATTAGTTTAACTGAAAATGTGCTTCGGCCGCTTACTGTGGCCGCAGTTATTTGTTACTTCGAGTGCAATTTATGCTAATTCGACGCCTCCTGAAACTATCGGTAATTAGCGTGGCTGGCGTGTACTCGGGTTTAATACTGACATAAATTCCGATGCAAAGAGAGAAAAATGTATTAATTTGGTAACAAGAATCATATAATTTACTTACCAACGAGGTAAATCTTAAAACCACAGCTTCCGACGTCGTCTGTGGCCCATGCAGTGCAGCAGAAGGCGGTAAAATGTACACTTCAGGTGTTACACCGAATGTGGGAGTTTAGAGTGACGAGTTCGGAGTTAAAAATCTCATAATGACACTAACAGATTTATTTTGGAAACACTTTGATTTAACAATCCTTTTTAACTCTACTTTTTTTCAGTTTAGTGTTAAATATATGTGATGCAATTCTGCAAAGAGTTAAATTAACTCTTGAATAGTCAAAATTTCAGCAACACTCCAAAATCAACTCTTTTAAATTTGCTGTGTGGGATTCCATGTCTTGCCATTGCTGCTTTGAGTTTGGAAATCACAGCTGGGGAGGTACAACTGTGAAGCCTTTCCATCTCAAAATATCTGCTTAGGTAGTCCACAATGATGATGAAGTCTCTTGAGTTCAAACTGAACAGGTCAGTTCCTATCACTTGCCATGGTCTTTCAGGTATAGCATGTGACAGTAAAGGTTCTTTGGGGTTTGAGCTGCAACGCTCTTGGCATATGTGGCATGCCAGGACTGCTTCTTCAATCTGTTTACCCATCAGGGGCCAAAACAGAATGTCTCGTGCTCTGCTTTTGCTCTTTTCGATTCCCATGTGACTTGAGTGGATGCGGTCAATCATGGTTTTTCTCAGTTTCTGTGGAATTATTATTTTCTCACCTTTTAATAAAAGTCCATCGAACTCTGATATCTCATCTCTGTAGTTCCAGTATTCCTGAATGCTGTGTGGGTATGAAGATCTTGTTTCTGGCCATCCTTCAAGAATAGCTTTTTTCAAAGTGGTGAGTTGTGGATCTTTGGAAGTGACTTCTTTAATTTCCATTAGTTTCTTGTCACTGACTGCAAGGTTGCTCATGACTGCATGTACTTGGGCTTCCATTCCTTCATTTAATGCTTGATCCATGTATGGAATGGCTTTGCGAGACAGGGTATCAGCGACTGGTATGTCTTTACCGGGTAGGTGGATTATGCTGATGTCATATCTCTGGAGCTGCAGGATCATTCTCTGTAGCCGTGGTGGAGCAGCAGCGGGGGGTTTCTTTATGATCGACTCCAATGGCTTGTGGTCTGATTCTACAATGACTTTTCTACCATAAATGCATTTCGTGGAAACGCTTGCAGCCGAAAAGCACTGCATATAGCTCCTTTTCAATTTGCGCGTAGTTTTGTTCTGTTCTGTTGAGGGATTTTGATGCATAGGCAACTGGTTTGCCGTTCTGGAGTATGACTGCACCAAGTCCACTTTTGGAAGCATCTACTTGAAGACGCAGCTCCTTCTGGGGGTCGAAATAAGTTAGAACTGGACCTGGCTCCTGTGTTATCAGGTCTTTCATTTCCTGATATGCTCTGTCATGAGCTGCATCCCATTCAAAATCACTGTTTTCTTTTAGCAGTTGTCGCAGCGGTGCATTGACTTCTGACAGACGTGGTGTGAACCGGGCCAGGTATGTGAACATACCGAGAACTGTCTCCAGCTCCGTCTTGCTCTGTGGTGCTTGCATTTCTTGGATCGCTTTAATTTTCCTGGGGTCCGGTTTCAAACCTTCGTGTGACAACGTGTGACCGAAGTAGCTTACTTCTCGACATTTGTCAGGATTGAGTTTCACACCTCTTTCACGCGTGCGCTGCAGCATTGCTCTGAGGTTGCAGTCGTGTTCCTGCTTGGTTTTACCGAAAACCAGGACGTCGTCCACAATGGCAGCGACACCCTCAAGGCCCTCGTAGGTCTCGTCCACACGTCTCTGGAACTCATCCTGCGCTGATATGATGCCAAATGGTAGCCTGAGGAAACGGTATCTGCCAAACACAGTGTTGAAGGTGGTTAACATGGATGATTCATGACTCAGTTTGATGTTCCAGTAGCCCGATCTGGCATCTAAAACACTGAAATATTTGGCTCCTGCAAGCTTTTCTGTGACATCTTCAAGCGTTGGAAGTGGGTAGTGAGGTCTCTGAATTGCTTTGTTTAGCGGTCTGGGGTCTAAACTAACTCTGAGCTTTCCTGATTTTGGCTTCTCGACAACTACAAGTGCATTCACCCATGCTGTTGGCTCAGTGACCTTACAGATGATGTTGTTTTTTTCCATGCTTTCAAGCTCTTCTTATAAGCTTACTTCGCAGGGCAAACGGTATTCTGTGAGGTGGGCACACAACAGGTGTTATTTCTGGATCTACGTGGAAATTGCATTCACCTGGAAACACTCCAATGCCTTGAAAAACATCTTTAAACTCCTCCAGTATGTTTTGTGAGTTTGCGTTGACTTTTCCTTTTGTTACTGCCATTACGATTTTAATCAGGTTCAAATCTCTGCAGGCTTTCATTGCCAATATTGGTGGAGAGCTTGTGTCAACGACATGAAAATCCAACATAAGTAGTCGCTCTTTGTGTTTACATCTCAACTTGCACATGCCATTTACATTTAGCGAGTGTCCACCGTAGTCTGTGAGCTTGTGGTTTGCTGGTTGCAATGTGACATCTTGGAATAATGTTTGGAAAAGGTTCGCTGGAATTGTGTTGGCTTGTGCTCCAGTGTCAACTTTGAATTTAATTTTGCGTGGTGGTGAGCCAAGCTCCAAATCTGCATAGGCTTGTTCATTACTTTGGCCTTCATTTTCAATAGTTATGCTGTCAATGTAAAGTGCTGTCTCCTCGTCACTTGACTCATGGCTGTTCTGAATTTCTCCCACCGAGTGTAACATCTTATGGCGAGGTTTTGGCTGAGTAGGAATTTTTGACCTACATGCTTTTGCAAAGTGATTAAACTTTTTGCACTTCATACATTGCTTCCCTTTTGCTGGGCATGTATCTTTCTGGCTGTGTTGTCGTGCGCAGTGACTGCATATTTTGTGAGCATCTGTCTCATCTTTATGCCTTGTAAATTTCTGTGTTGTAGCTGATCTGTGCGGTTTCTTGGAGATGGTGTGCATCGCGTCATGGTGACTGTGTTCTTTGGTGCTTCCCATCGTCTTTAGTTGCTGTTTTGCTAGCTCATGGGACCTTGCTATGTTGATGGCTCTGTCCAAGGTGAGGTCTGCTCCTTGGCTAAGGAGCTTTTCACGCACAGAGGGCGAGTTTGTGGAAAAAACAATGCGGTCACGAACCATTTCGTCGCTATTTGGATAGCCACAGTCCTTGACAAGTAACTTCAGTTCAGTGACGAACTGGTCAAACGTCTCATTTTCAGCCTGCATCTGTTGGTGGAACTTGTATCTGGCATATATAGGGTTGGCCTTCGGTGTTATATACTCAGTGTACTTATCATAGTAAGTCTGGAGCTTTTTAGCTTCGTCTGTTGAGAGGTTCCAGGTGTTATAAACATCACGTCCTTTCTCTCCGACCCATAATAATAGGTAGCTGCACTTATCTGCCTCGGCCTTTTCACGCAGGGGTCCGGAAAACATCAGCTCTGCATGCTGTCGGAACTTTCTCCATGCTTCTGGAAGGTTCGAGCAATCCCAGTCCATCCTTGGGATAGGAACACCACAGGACTCCATTTCTCAACAAGGTCGACAGAAAAT
This sequence comes from Oryzias melastigma, assembly GCF_002922805.2. NCBI lineage: Eukaryota > Metazoa > Chordata > Actinopteri > Beloniformes > Adrianichthyidae > Oryzias > Oryzias melastigma. The sequence continues at coordinate 16,372,258 of NC_050535.1, read as the reverse complement.
CTGCTATTCTGACACCATGTGATGTTCTCTCTTGAAGAACATATATAACTGAAATAATTCACGAACAGGCTGAGAGCATGTCTGATTCACCGCTTTAATTCCACCATCTTGAATCTCACTCGCGCTTGCCAAAATCCCACGAGAGTTCACAACATCTCGGGTAAGTATACAAACAGTGACACCTTGTGGTCAGAATATTACAGCTCCATTTTGGAGAGTCTGGCTACAGAGAAAAAAAATATAGCGCCTGAAAATTAATAGCCGGAAGTACCTCCCCTCTGCCAGAGCCGGCCACAATAAAACCATCATTTTAAGCCAAGGGTGTCAAACTCAATCACACAATGAGGGCGGAGAAAGGCGCCTGAGATGAGGGTGAACGATGAGACTGTACGAGATCAAGGAGTTGGGTGTTGTCCTCACCATTCAGCTGAAAGTTAATATGCCACTCCTCCTAGGGTGATTTGTGCTGTGTCTTTTATATTATTTTTTAACATGTTTTAGAGTAAAACAGTCACAAAAATAGCCGCGGGATTCATTGCATGTGCACTGTCCCAAATAAATAAATAAAATAAAATAAAAGTTAACTTTTAGAGGCAACAATAACAAATATGACCACAGATTATTTAAAATCTTGTTTATTTTTTCATCAGTGATTCACTACCTTCTAGAAAAAGTAAAAAACATACACCGATGTCCTTCATTTAGCGCAAGTTATTTTACACCAAACTACAAGATCTGTGTGGACAAAGTCTCCCACAATGCAATTATTTTGTAGTCCTGAAGGCGGCCTGCAGCTAGCGCAGTGACTATGGTTGTCACTAGGCGTGTTTGAGATCCCCCGGCGCTGCGCAGATCGCATGAATTTCTACTAACCAACATGCACCACATGTTGGTTAGTTTCTTGCACTGACGTAAAATGTGCGCCGTCACGAAGTATCGCGAGAAAGGGGCGGGTTCAAGGCGCCTTCCTAAGCCAGCGCAGCCAGAAAATAGGTACTGTGCCCATAGATATAATAGAGAGTAGATGCCGCATCGACCGCTACTTCCTATTGGCGCTGACGAGCCGCGGGGCCGCCATCTTGGACCGGTCGCCCTCTCCACTTGTTGTAATCTGTTTGACAGGCGCAACGAAGAGTCCTCGCGCTTAATCGATCATAACTCGCTGAATACTAAACCGATTTTCAAAATGTTTTCTTTGTTGCAAACATACATTTAGATATGATCCAGTACACATGGGTTGGCATAATTTATCATTTATTCTGGG
>NC_050535.1:16363966-16370894 GCF_002922805.2 Oryzias melastigma | reverse complement strand
AGGATTGCGGTGGTGCAAACTGCCTATGCAAATGGGAGCTCAACACACTACCTGGAGAACACCATGAACGTGAGGGAATTCACTCAGATTCCATCCGGTTTAAGTGCTGAAGTGAAGTCGTTTTTAAAGTCATTCCTGTCTCCTAGGTAACGGTAAGATGCACTAAGACAGGAGTGAAGCATCTTCATCACGCAGCTCTGGAGTTTGACGTTGGCGTTTACTTTGAGGCAAATGGCCACGGAACTGTAGGTAGCAACTCGTTCAAACATTTTAGAGCGTTTAGGAGTAAAAGCTTCAGTTGTACCTTCCTGTGCTGTTTCAAGGTGCTGTTCAGCAAGGCAGCCGAGGACCAAATCCAGCAGCTGGCTCAGGACAGCAGCAGCATCGATGACGAGAGGAAGAGAGCCGCTCTCATGCTGCAGAGTACCGTCAACGTCATCAACCAGGTACGAACGCATCAAGATCATTCCTGGCTTTGGTAAAGCATAATAATATTAATAATCTACTGTTTTTTGTCACCTTAAAGACAGTTGGAGATGCTCTTTCTGACATGCTGCTGATTGAGGCCATTCTAGCCATCAAAGGGATGACGGTGGAGCAGTGGGACAGGATCTACACGGATCTGCCAAACAGGCAACTCAAAGTCAAGGTAGAGTTTAGGAACTGGCCAAACTGGGGAATTTAACTCAATTACTTTTCAAGTGAAACTTTTAAAATACAGAAAACCACTTTAATGAAAAGTCCATGTAGACGTACTCTCTACACACAAAACTGGTCTTCAGGTTCTTTTCCTATAGCTGTATGTTAGCATCTCTGTTTTCTTGGAGTAATAATTCAGATATTAAAGTATTTAGAGTTCTGCTTATCTCACTGTTGATGTGTTTTGAGCTCACAAATTACATTTCTTGGTTCATACTTGATAAATTTAAACATTTCAGACAAAAACAGTGGAGGAAACATTTCTCTCTGGCCTCCTTTTTGTTCAAAAACTGCATATAGTCATCAAATCTACCTAGTAAAACATTGTGATTAATCTTGTTTGATCACTACACAAAAGTGTGATATATATTTTTTTAATCAATTGACATCCTTATTTGAAGAAATAAATGTTCTAAATGTACAGCTTTGTGTGTACATTTCATTTTGTGATCACAAGTGGACAAATACTGTCACTAAAAAACAAATATATTAATTTTTTCTCAGGTTTGCAATTAATTAGTCTTTTTTTTTTATTGATTCAGGCCAAATATTTACAAATGTCACCAAACTTATACAGAAAGTTGAGATCCTTTGATATAACATCCTCAGAAATAAATCAAAATGTGGTGTTTTTGGTGCATTCATTAATTGATGAACTTTAAGTCAGTTAGTTTCTGTTTTTTCCCCCTAAAGGTGTCTGACCGCCGGGTAATAGACACCACAGACGCTGAGAGAAGGGCGGTGAGCCCAGCAGGCCTGCAGGACGCCATCGACGGCCTGGTGAAGAACTACAGAAACGCTCGCTCTTTTGTCAGGCCGTCTGGGACGGAGGATGTGGTGAGAGTCTACGCAGAGGCGGACACGCAGGTGAACACTCGTTTTCAGACAAATGTGTAAAAAATGAATACATAAATAAATCAAATTTCCTGATTCTTGGTCTTTCAGGAGAGTGCCGACGCTCTGGCTCATGACGTCAGCCTTGCAGTTTATCGCCGTGCGGGCGGGGTGGGCGAGGAACCCAAACCACTTCATTCACAAACTTAAAGATTCAGTCTTTTGAAATAACAGTGCTGGTAAGAATCTAAAAGTGCACATTCTTGTTTTCTGGGAACTACGTAATTACTTTAAAATATTTATTTGCACTTAAAGCTCTAACTGTGATTATGAGGGATTATGTTTGATTTAATGTGGCAGAAATGAATATTCTGACTTATAATGTCAGCTTTTCTTTAGGGTAACAATGAACTGTGTTTTCTTAAACTGTATTGTTTTTCTAAATCAACCCATTACTGTAAGCCTTTTTTTCTAAGATGATGATGATGAAAAAAAATGGTACAAATTTTAGAAATAAAATATGAAAAACAAAAATACATTTTTCTTATTTCAGTGATGCATCACACACTATGCTTGCTCGTTGTTTATTTAGTAAATAAAGACAGAAGCTTTGTTAGAGGCAGGACAACACGTTTTTGATGTTCTAAATCAAGAAAAACCATTAGCTTAGACGATTTCTTTACTCCTCGTCTGTGTCTTCAGCGGCTCCAGAAATGGTGATGGTGCACTGCTTAGTGTTGCTCACATACGTGTCCTCGTCTGTCTTAACCTTCCTGGGAAATGGAAAAGAAGGAATAAAAAAGACTAAAACTAAGAGAGATGAATGTGTTGTTTGGAGTTGACGTTCACCTGATGAGGAGCGTCTTCCTCTCGCACACGGCACATGCCTGATCATGTGACATTCCTTTAGAATCGGCCACTAACTGTCCAGAAGCTGCAGCCGTCTCATTGCTGCTTCCGCCTGTTTCTTTGTGACCTTCTGTGAGCTTTAGAGTACCGGTGAGGGCTGGTGTATCCGGGGAAAACGTCGTGTTCAAGCCGTCGGTCAGGCTCAGCCTTCCAACCACGGTGCTGAGGCGACCGTCTTCCCCTTCGATCAGTTTCCTGTCACACAGAGAGGATGTATGAGCGGAAAAGCCGAATGATTATTTAACTGAGACGATGACGGTCACCTGTATGTGGTGATTTCTATCTCCAAAGCCATCTTAGCGTTCAGCAGGTCTTGGTATTCCCGCATCAGCAGAGCCACCTTCTCCTTGGTGAGCTTCAGGTCCAAATTCATCGACTCCGCTTGATCCTGACAGTGGATCAAAAAAGAGTTTCATGATGTCACACTTCCAAAAAAAGAAAACAATTCCCCAGAAGTCTACAGTTCATTAAATGACAACTTTAAATGTTTGTTTTGCTAGAAAAGTTTGAATAAAGACAGAAAATGATTAAGTCATTTTACACCCGTTCTGACTACTATAACAGTATTTTTCCACATACAAAATACATGAAATACCATCTTAGGCTGTATGGTGGTCAGCTGTTAATTTAAAAAAAAAAACAAAAAAACTTTTAGTCTGTATTTATGAACTCCGAACTTCTTTGAAAACTATTTTAGGTTACCTCATCCTCAAAAGTTATGTTTTTTCTCCTCTTGCAACATCTAAAATTCTTCTATTCTTTCTTTTATTAAATCTACAAACCTTAAAACTAAATAAATATGCAATATATTCCACAAATCTACTCCTTTTTGGGATTCCGCATGGACAATACTTGGACAATAATGCTCTAAATTGAGTCTTTTTCCCTCGGACAGGTGTTCTGTCAGAAAGTCTCCCATCCATGAGCAAATAGGGGAGGGGGAAGCCCAGGAGTAAAAGTGTCTCTGCTAGGATTTCAGGGACGAAAAGGTCACGTCATTTGTACAATTACATAATGTTTACTTTACCTGTTTTTTTGTTGTTTTTTGGTTTTTATTTGTATAAATATTAATTATCTCTTGTTAGTGATACAAGGAAAAACAAAAAAAAAATCGCCACAAACTGCCCCCAGTGTTCTATCGTACCCATTTTCTTGTGAGGTTCTGACCTTCTGACATTGTGGCTCCGCTCTGACTCAGAGGGAGAGAGAGAGAGGGACGGCAAAAGAAAAAAACTGCAAAACTGCTTCCCTGCAAAGAACTGAAGACATGTGACAGTGAAGCAACTTAAACCTGTGAGTTCTGGTCAAACTAGTCACCGTCTGCTGATTCATGAGCTAAAATGTGGCTATATGTCAGTAAAACACTCGATTTAGTCAAGGAGTCAGTTTCTGCTTTAGCCAGATAACTGAGTGCAGCACATTCATTCAATAAAGAGCAGCAGGACGTGCAAAGACAGGAAACAAAGTACTACGTTAAAAAAACAAGGTAATTTTCAAAATAAAACAACTGTTATTATGGTGAGTTCATACATTCCTCACTACAAGTCTGAAGCTAATTTGATCTGTTTAACTAACGTAATTCGCTTTACTATAATGAACGACTTTACTACTTAGTTCTTCACGGACCCATTGATGAAGTCTGCTCCCATTGGCTACCCGTCATCTGTCAATCAAACCCCCCAGACGTTCGACGTCAGACCCACAAACGCTTATTGAGCCATCTGATTGGTCAATTTATAACTCTAATAACTTGTGATAATGGGAAAAAAAACCTACTGCTGTATTCCACTTTACAAACATAATCCCCTTTACTAACGTCATACACATTACAAACATTATCCACTTAATGTCATAGTTTCTGATTAGAATTGCCCTCTTCAAACACTGTTTTATTCAGTTTTCTAATATTTAGTATTTAAATCTTGTCAATCACAACAAAAGTCTGTGTTTAGAGGATAAGACTTTAGATGGCTGTAAATATAGAACAAGAGTCACATTGGGTTTAACCGTCAAAACCAGGAGAAATATTACCTGAGATGCAGGAAACTGGACTTGGTGTCAGAAATTTGAACGTTTAATAAATAAACTTGAAATAAAAACCCGAAGAGAAGCAAACTGGAGATAAATCAGATGACCTGATAATGTCAAACTAAAAAACAGACACTTTTATACACTGAAGACAACTAACAGAAATGAAAACAGTTGTGGATAAATAACATGAACCTGAAGTGACTGACAGGAGACACAACATGACAAAAATGTGTTTTGACAAAAAATAGTTTACATACAATTCTATTGTCATGCAGAGATGAAATCAGTCATGTATCAGTTTGTTGATGACATCACACACAATGACATCATCCAGTGATGATGTCACAATGACATCATCCACTGATTACATCATTCGTCATCATCATTGTTTCTACCGAAAGATCCAGTGATGTCATTTGATGTAATTTCCATGAAAGCCTGATGCAAAATGACATCATTCTGATCCTGAGAAAAGTCCTTGAGCTGAGGCAGGGAAACCAACCCCATAACACGTTGTGGATAACGATACCAAGTACACATTTCAAGAAAACTGATGAAACCAGAAGACGCCATGAATCGGAACTCTCCCACCCCCTCAGAAATCTCCTCCCAGGACTCTGACCCTACCACATTATCACCGCAGGAACTGGAGGAACTGAAGGAACTGTATTCCAATTTCCAGGACGTTGACTTCTACAACAACGACCCTGATGAAAGCGACTCAGAAGAGACCAATGCGGGCTATCGCTACTCCCCACGTTATCAGCATAAGTATGATAACGACAGTGATTATGAGGAATNATCAGTATAAGTATGATAACGACAGTGATTATGAGGAATTCGCTGCAGAGGCCTATCCGAAAATCCCATATTTTCAAAATAACCAAAGTGATTCTGAGGAAAGCGACGTAGAGACCAATCCGGGCGATCGCTACTCTAAAATCTCACGTTATCAGGATGATAACATCAGTGATTCTAAGGATGACTTGCCATCTGCAAAGTCCAAAGTAGAACCTCATGGAAGCGATTCGAACCAGTTGATCTCTGAATGCAATGAACTAAAAGCCCGTTTGGCGATTAGGGAAAGAGAGATCGCAGAGGAGCAAGACCTCCTAAAGAAATGTGAGGATGAGGCGAAGAACATTCATGAAGAATGGCTGATTGCTGAAAAACATATTGAGCAGCAACGTAACTTTCGCCAAGAGAGCAGGAAGGAAATCAGAGACCTTGAAGAGAAGATCAAAAATGTGGAAAAATTCCTCAAGGAACCCAGCTGCTCTGATGACCACAAGGCGGTTTTAGACCAGATAGAGATTGTGACGAAACAACTGCTAGAAATGGACAAACTGAATGTAGAATTGGAAAATAAAATTGAAAAACAAACCAGGAAAAGAGACAATCCTGAGCTCCAGTTGGCGCAGATGGCCTGTCTGTCCCGTGAATCCAACATAGTCAGCAACAATCCAGAATCATCTGTGTGTGAACCTCAACAAAACCCAACAACACACATAGAATTTGACACACCTGCAACTGACTCCACACCAGACAAGATAAAAGATTCATTTTCTGTGGCATCACAAAAGAATCTTTTCACCATTGGAGCTGCATGTGGGAGAACCAATAAGAAGATCATGAAAAATAAGACCACTCCCCCAACTTCCAATGTAGACGCCCCTTCTCAGCTGCTGGATACCCTCAAAGTTAATTTGCCTCAACAATTTTGTTTTGGTCAATTAAAAGAAGACGTGACCGTTANGCCAGGAAAGAGGTCTAGAGGAAGATCAAAGAGGAGGTTTATGGAGTTATTTGATCAATTAAAAGAAGACGTGACCGTTAAAGTCAGCAGCCAGGCTGAATCAAGTGGAAATGCACCTCAGGAAAAGCCTCCACAGACGCTTTTTACTCTTGGAGCTCCACCTGCTAAAGTTACACAGAGGAGGAGAAGAAAATAGAACCGTTCACCCTAGAGTGAACCTGAGACACCAAAGGGGAATGGGACCAAAAGGATGTTTTTGGGTTTTTTACTTTCATTTCATATAAGCGAGTCACAATAGATTTTCTTTATTTATGTACATTTTCTTAATAAATTAATGAATGATGTTGGGAGGTAGTTAGTTAGATTAGTAGGTTAGTTTGATCAGAATCACATAAAATTCAATGTCACAAAGTAGGCTAACTAGTCCTAAAAGTGACATGATTTTTGTGGTGAATTCATGTTAAGTTATGTAATGGAATAATGTTAAAAAAGCTGAGTTTGTATTTGAATTTCTATACCTGTTTTAGTTTTTAAGTATGTTTTTATATATTGGAATTAGCTTTTCAGTTTTATTTATGTATTGATTTATTTTTTTTGGTTAGACAATGTCTTAGTTGTCAACATTGTCAACATTAGAAATAGCTTTTAGGATAAACCTTCCCGTACAAACATTTCAACGCAATACAGCTCATATGTACA
>NC_050535.1:16350474-16363742 GCF_002922805.2 Oryzias melastigma | reverse complement strand
TGTGTGTGTAATGCAACCACAAGAGGACATAAGCTATTGTCGTCTTGTGCCGGTCCCAAGTCCGGATAAATGCAGAGGGAGGTGTGACAGTATTTATGAGAACCCCTTTTCTGAGTAGGAGCCATCAACATTCTTTTACATGTCCGGATTGACGTAGCCGGAACCCCGCTCTGGACCTGACGACCTGGTGGGCGGGACCCTCCCCAAGGACCTTGTGATTTCTTCATTCCTGCTGACACACCTCCCTTTGAAGAAAAAGAGGCTGAGGACTGTCCATCACCCTTGCATTAGGCTTTTTTGAAGTTTTTTAGGCTAATTTGGAGTTTAGCGAATATGTTAGCCTTATGCTAACTGTTTTGGCTAAATTAGACATTTTAACAGTTGTTTTTGGCTAATTTACCCTTTTCTCTGTTTCTTCTAGGCTTTTTTGGAGTTTAGCTAATATTTCAGCTACATGCTAGCTGTTCTGGCTAATTAGTTTGATTGCAGGATGCAATCAAACTATTGTTCTTCTTTTTTCTTATACTTCTTATTTNTTTCTTCTAGGCTTTTTTGGAGTTTAGCTAATATTTCAGCTACATACTAGCTGTTCTGGCTAATTAGTTGCAGTATGCAGTATGCCGTACGTTTTTTGTCCGTCTGTAACTTCTGCATACTTTATCTGATTTTTGTCATTCAAGTATCAAAATGTTCAGCTTATTGAGGACATTACTGCTCTCTTCTGAAATCTCTTCTGCAACTTTTTGTTTTTCAGCAATTTAGCAAAATTGCTGCAACTTTTCCTATTGGAATGCATTGTGAAGGCTCTGCAGCAACTCCAAACTTTGTGCAGTTGTAACTTCTGCATATTTATGCTATTTTGAAAATTCAAACATGTACTTGCTCTGCTATTTGTGGACTTTTCTGCTGTCTTTAAACAATTCTGCAATTTTTTTATAGTTTTGGAACTTTTTTAACTTGTTCAAATTTAAAATAACATTGAAGTCAATGGGGACAGTTCTTTCCGTGGGGGTTCTATTCAAACGCGCGTAGCAGAATATCGGACTTCTACTCGCGGTTACATGGACAGGAATGCGCGCCGACACAGCCGGTGTGTGAACCTTGAGATTCACAGACGCACGCACGCAGGTGCGAGCCAAGCTCAGGATCACATGTTGGACAGGCGGGAGCAGCGGATCGCTGCGCGGGGCGGGCTACAGGTTTGAGACTCGGAGCTTGTGGAGCTCTGATTTAATAGGAACAGTCAGCAGGTCAAAAAAACGTATTCCTCGACATCAAATGTGTATTCATTCTAAGAGAGACATCCACAGACGGACCTGGTAGCTCCTCCTACACGCGGCGCGGCGACAGAAACAAATTTTTTGACAAGTCGCGAGCAGAAAATTCCCCGCGCGGGCACGCGAATTTATCACGCGAATCGCGTTCGGTGCTTCATGGCTCCTCCTCCACCCAGCTGACTGGAGGAATGACTGAGTAAGCGAGGCAATTGGACAGCCCGCCGATGTCCCGCCTCCAGAGTCATATACCTCACTGTGATTGGTTCGTTCAGCACTGCACACAACAACTGTCATTCATATCAGCCTTGCGGGCCGCACTAACAGTAATCTTTCATATTGAGATGTGGGCCGCAAATCATCATCCCGGGGGCCGCAGATGGCCCGCGGGCCGCGAGTTTGAGACCCCTGGGGTAAATGGACTTAAAACCAAGAAACACTATCAAACAGTTTATATTTAGAACATTATTTGTACTTTCTTTGTCAGTGGGAATGTTCTGAAAAGAAGAATCTTTGAAGATAAGTAGAAAAGTGCGGGCCGTACTCCATTACACAGCAGTGCAGTGATCTAGCATCAGCTGCCTCTTAGATCAGGGTGATTGCTTGATGGCGAGCAGGCGCCCCGCAATCAAGGAGCAGCCGACCACGACCCGCTCGCTCCAAGACAGCCACAACACTGAAAAACAGAAGAAATGCACCCAGAAATTGTATTTACATCACTATTTCATGATCTTAAAACTCAAAAGTTGCCATAAGAGGTGTATTGAAGTAAAAAACATATATTTTTTTGGTTTTTAGCTGAATTATTTTTGATTTTGGCAAAGATTTCTTATCTGGTGAGTCACATACAAAGCTTTTCTTTGATGGAATCTCACCAGTAAGTTTATGAAAAGTATAATTTAATTCCTTTTGCTCTTTTTTTTAATCAAACGGTGCAAAATATGAATAAAAAAACTTAACGAACATGACTTATTATATAAGCTGTTTTTATTAGATACGAACAAAGAGTGACTAAATGGAAGGGTAGATTTCCTTCTTTTTTTTTTGTTGTTGTAATAATTACTATTATTATTGCAAATATGAATAGCCAATAATTAAAGCAAAGGTTTAATAGGCCGAGGCGATGGAATCTGTTATTGTTCAAACACACCCGCTGTTCATTCCTCCTGTCATTATGCAAACATGAAAGAAAGCACATTTCTGTGTGTTGCAGAAAAAACGAAAGAGCCGGAGTGGGAGGATGTGCTTTTACATGGAGTGAGGCCAGAAGGGGAGGGGGGTGGGTGGGATTATGGCGGTCCATTACTCTCTGTCACTCATGAAACACCATGAGTCTGCAGCTCCATGCAAACATCCATTCTCAGCTTCTTGTTCCTGCGGAATCTGCGCTCGGAAAGGGGGTGTTTGTAGTTTCCTTCCCCATAAATGTATGGACAGTTGCCATGGTTACCAGATCGTGCCAAGCACAATGTAATTTGTGACTGCACCCCGTATTTATGACATCAAAAGTCGTGTTTCTCCAGCCTTAATGCTTAATGTCTCACCCACGGCGTTATTTGTGAACTCCCCGTGTTTGCACTTCAGCTACACTGCCGTTCTGAAAAAAATGCATCATGGGTAGTCAGGCACATGGTGCACAAAGACAGCTTTGGTAATATTATGACTGCAATGATCAAAAAAGTCTGGGAACACTCAAGAGCTGATTGCACATTTCCTTTAATGATGCTTTTATTCGTGTCCTTTATTTAGCAGCGATCATCATCTCTATTTAAATTTGTTGTCATTATTTATTGACAGAGACACTAACATTTTCCCTGAAATATACTTTTTTCCCTTATTTTTAATTTCTTTTTCTTGACTTTCTTGCCTGAGCTGCAGGATTTTAAGAAGTTTCCAGTAAAAAATGAATTTCTAAAACTGTATTTTTTAAGATATTGTAGCATTTGAATATTTTCATGGATGTAGGATTTAAATCAGAGGCGCCCAAACTTTTTCGCTCAAAGGGCCAAACTCTTAATGGGATTCCAATCCACGCGACAAATACAATTTTTTTTTGCAAGTCATGAAATAAAAGTAGAAAATAAAGAATATGGTTTAATTAATTTATTATGATTCTGTATTCATTAAGTTAACACACATTAGTAAGAATAAAAAGTAAGTAATGTTTGTCTTTGAAACCTTTAAAAGCAAGTTCTCGTCTTTGATTAAAAAACAAGAGTAAGGTAACTGTGAAGGCTCCTGATTGGTTATTTCACGCATAGTCGCAAGCAATGAAATTGCTAACAGCGCCATCCAGAGGCTAAAGGTGTATATATTACCAGAAGAGATTTGGAACTCCATAGAGTGGGGGTGTCAAACTCAATCGCACAAGGAGCCAAAATCCAAAACACACTTTAGGTCGCCAGCCGAACAGGATAAACATTTATTGAACACTATGAAACTACATTTTTAAACCTTCAAAACCTTAACTTTTTACCCTAATTATGATCTAGATATATAGCATTACCTGTGATAATTCCAGTGTGAATGCTGTAAGCTGAATTTGGCTGCTGAAAATGCAAGTCCTTATGGCTGAAGATGCTAAAGCTGATAGCTAAAAATGCTAAAGCTGATAGCTGAAAACACTGAAGCTAATAGCCAGCTAAAGTATTAGCTACATGCCAAATTAGCCTAAAAAACTAAAAAAAAAAAGTTTAGGTTAGCCAAAACAGCTAGCATGTAGCTGAAAAATAGCTAAACTTCAAAATGGCATAAAAAAATGAAAAAAAAAACCTAAATTAGCCAAAACAGCTAGCATGTAGCTAAAATATTATCTAAATTCCAAAATAGTCCAAAAAGCTAGCAGAATACCAATTTTAAAACTTGAAAGCCATAACGTTTTTACATGACTATGAATAATAAAAAGGCAGGAATATTATTCCAGAATAAATCAACTTAAACGTTAAATAACTTTCAATATTTTACTCTCCATAAAAAGATATTTTTTCAAAATTATACAAGTTAGAAATAAGCACAAGATAAGATTATTTAAATATAGTAACTTCAGGCTTTTAATACTCAAAGAGGAAGTCTTTTCTGTACTTCGCCTTACAGTTGCAGGTAAATTACCTCTGGAACATAAGCAGTTGGCTTCCCCTGTCTACTTGTCATTCCTCTGCGCACCACAACATTGAATAGACAAGCTGACAGTCTGTTTGTTTATTTTCAGCATGATTCATAGTTGTTCTTCTTAGTTTAGGTCCATAAATCTCCGTAACACTCTGACAGCAGGGACTGAGTGAAACCAGAGGAACTGGAAACAGTGACAGGGAACCAACGTCCTGCCTTTTTCAGTACATTTACTCACTTGTTTAGGTTCTGCACCTACCAGCGGTTCAGCAGCAGGTTCACTCGTTGACACAGTCTGCAGCGTTTCATGCTGAAAATGAGGATTTTCACAAGAGGGCTTTGATTTTTACCGTTTCGTTTAATTTCTTTCTTTAAAAAAAACGAGTAATTTTGTTAAATTTTACCAGAATCTTCAAATTAGTCGTTTTTGTATGTTCAAGAGCTGCAGTAAAGGAAATGAGTTTTACCTTTCACTTTTCGCCTCGTTGAAGCCGAGTTCAGTGCCGTCGCCTCACAGCAAGAAGGCTGTCGGCCGGGGACTTTCTGGAGGGGTTTTTAATGCTCCGGAGTCCCCAGTGTCAGCAATTACAGAGCAAATGCAGTCAAATGTCTGCAGTAGAGATGGTGTATAAAGACGAGGAGAAAGGGAAGAGGTTTTCAAATACGCAGAGTTCAGTGTGAGAGGCTTCAAATGTGTATAAAATCCTGCAGAGTTTCAGCCTTTCCATGCTGCGTTAACGAGCTGGATGTGCATGATGGGTCTCGTTTCCTGCAGAGAATCCACAGATGCTAATTTAACTGCTGTAATTCAACATCAAAAACACTGAAATGTGATTAAAGGCACTCATTGTTTGATTATGCATTTTCAGTGCCAACGTATAATTGTTTGAATGTTGATTGCATAGAATTTCAGAAGCAAGAGTCATTCCTCTAACTCACCGCAACCCCAAGAATTTCTTTCACTGTTCAAGGCATATATAAGAAAATAAATAGTTTTGTTAAATGTAGAAAGACATTTGACCTGAGTTGAGTCTTCATATAAGTTGTTTGGAGTATTTATTAAGAACCGAACAGAAGTGAGAATCATGCTCTAAAACCAAGAACAATGTTTGTGACATCGGCGTGAAGTCAAACTGCTGATAAATGTGAAGGTTTTTCTTTCTGATGATAATTAATGATGATCATCGTCGGGAAAGTCATTTGCATTGATCGTGCTGGGGGTCTGGGTATGCTCAGATCATCATCGCCAAGAGGATCTTTAGCATTGATCATGCCATGAGTTTGGGGTATCCTCGGATCATCATCGCCAAGAGGATCTTTAGCATTGATCATGGCGGGAGTCTGGGGTATGCTCGGATCATCATCGTCGGGAGGATCTTTTGCACTGATCATACTAGGAGTCTAGGGTATGCTTGGATCATCGTTGGGAGGATCTTTTGCATCGATCGTGCCAGGAGTCTGGAGTATGCTCAGATCATCATCGTCGAGAGGATCCTTTGCATTGATCATGCGGGGAGTCTGGAGTATGCTCGGATCATCATCTTCAAGTGGATCTTTTGCACTGATCGAACTGGGAGTTTAGGGTATGCTCGTATCCTCGGCGGGAGGATCTTTTGCATCGATCGTGCCGGGAGTCTAGGGTATCCTCGGATCATCGTCGAGTGGATCTTTAGCATTGATATTGCCGGTAGTCTGGGGTATGCTCGGATCATCATCGTTTGGAGGCTCTTTTGCATTGATCGTGCCAGGAGTCTGGAATATATTGAGATTATTATTAATCATCTGGGTATGCTCTAGATTTTCGGTGCGGGTAATTTTTTTCTGGTGATAATGGTCTGAATATGTTTGGATTTTTGGTATTGATTGATGTGGATGATGTTTTCCTGATGATAACCGTCTGAGTATATTTTGATTTTCAGTACTGATTAGTTAAATGACTTGTCTGTGGATGTTTGAAATTTGATTACATCACTGATCTCAATGATCCTTAATAACCTGAATCTATGATTGTAGGGTATACAGTAAATATTTGATATTAAGTCCTGAACCGGATATTGATAATCAATGTAAAGAAAATGGAATGGTTGAACCGGGGACGGGATTATATAAGATCGCTTCCTCCCACTCCCTTTCAAGTGATCAACTTGTGACTGATAATGTAAGATGTTATTTTAAATATTATTACCCGATTGCTTGCCACAAACCATTTCATTCATTCATTCACATTAGCGGTGAAACAAAAATGATGAGCAACATCAGAGCCGTATTTAAAGACATTTATGGATCTGTATCAAAAACAGGAACCTTGTGGCTCGCCCAGTGTATTTTTTAACAAACATGATCTTTTTTAAACAACATTTTTTCGTCTGCTCCTGATTCACAACAATTTGAATAAAGAAATACTCACAATTATTAGGGAATCTTCCAGAAAAAAACAAAATTTCCAATTCATAAGTAGGGAACTGCAAGTTCTGTGCATAAAGAGGGGAACAAATCATAAATCCACCACTGACTAGTTTCAGATTCAGTCAAACCCTCAGGAAATCTTTCACTAAGTAAAAGTTATTTATCCGACATAAACTGCCAGTCTCGTCTCTCCTCTGTCACTATGATCTACTCTTTGGTATTGATGTGCAGCTCATCCAAAGGCCTCCTGATACACAGCAACAACTCAGATAGACTATTTTTGTCACTGTAATGTCTGCAAAACTCCAAACAGGCATCTCAGCTTTGAACATTATTCTCTGAACCAAGTAGCACAGAGTTTAAAAACACCCTAAGGACTGTGTTCTGCATCTACCAAAAAAATAAAACACGGTAAGTAAAACTGAAAATGGTACATATAAAAAAAAGCAGTGGCGACACTGAATTTTACCTTTAGCTGCATTAAACATCCATGTTTTTCATTACAAACCACTTAACATCAAACTGCTTATTAAATATGACATTTCTGGGATGAAACTACAGCCACAGCAAAGTCTGACTAGCAAAAACTAGCACTCCAAAGGTGTCTTTGATGTGGCCTTTTCATCCAGTTTAGCTTAGTTCATAAAGCGTCCGGTTACAACACTGTTGACCCAAGCGACCAACGGAGAGAACAGGAAAAGCATCAAAGAAAAAGTTTAATTATTTTAGATTATAAATTCAATTTAGTCAAACTTCTTCAAACAATTTAAGTTGAAAAAAGTGTGAATACAATTTGGTGAAAGTAGTTACTGAAGATGCTGAAGCTTCTTTCTGAAAATGTTGATGCAATTTACTTTAATTGCTGAAGGGATTTGCCGAAAATGCAAAAGCTATTTGCTAAATGTTACGTTTGCTAAAAGACTGGACATTTTGTTAAAGTATAAAAGAAACTTAAAGGAGTTGACCTAAATTCATGAAAAATGTGTTGAAAAATGTCTTAAAATCCCTAATACATGCCAGTTTTGCAAAGAATATTTAGTGTGTTACTTAAATATGAGCTAAACACCAAATTAGCCCAAAAAACCAGTGAATAGCAAATTAGCCAAAACAAAAGTTAGCTTGTGGCCATAGCTTGTCGCTTAAATACTATCTAAACTCCAAATTAGCCTAAAATTCCTCAGTAAACTATATTAGTAAAAAAATGTTAAAATGTTGCTAAATTAGAAGCTAAACTCTAAATTAACCTTAAAAAACCCAGTAGATAACAATTAGCCAAAAATGTTAGCATGTTGCTAAAATATTAGGTAAACTCAAAATCATTTAAAAATTACTTTTTTTTAAAGTACATAGTCCATTTTGCTCAATATTTCATAAATTATAAAGTTTATGAATTCCAAAAATACAAGCAGTAATATCCTGAACAGGCCAAACATTTTGATATTTGACATTTTGGGCTAATTTGGAATTTAGTTCATAATTATGCAACACGTTAAATATTTTGGCAATTCTGGAATGTATTAGGTATTTTTTTGTAAAAAAAAAAAAATCAGAAATTTAGGTTAAATTTGGAGCTCTTTCATAGTTCTTCAACATTTCCAGTCTTTTGGCAAATTTAACATTTTCCAAATAGCTTTTTCATTTTCAGCAAATCTCTTCATCAGTTAAAGTAAATTGTGTCACTATTTTAAGCAAAAAGCTTCAGCATCTTCAGTGACTACTTTCAGCAAAAAGCATTTATACTAGCATTATTGCAGGTAATGCAACTTTTATAGTTTATATTATCCTTACAAATATCATGAATCAGACCCCTGTCTCCTCTCTGGGATTCAGCGGGAACTATTTCCAGAGTTCTAGCACTTCCTGGTTCTCCACACTTCAGTTCCCATCAACCCCTGCTGTTACTCCCAGGAACCCCACAGCTGGTTCCCATCTGCTCAGTGTGAAGTGTTGTTTGTGCCACTCTGCCTGCATCACTGAGCGTTTGCAACCTGACACGATCTTCTGTTTCATCTGTGTCTGCCGCCTGCCCTGACCCTCGCCTGGACCCTGACCCCTCTGATGCTCGTGTTTGACCCCTGCCTGCCTGACTCTGATTTAACTTTGTGGACTTTTAGCCGTGCTTCACGCCTGTTGTCCAGTCTGTGCCAGGTGGAACAACAAGACACAACTGTCCAGATGCGGCCGCACCTGCCTGGACAACCCAAAAACCATGTAACTGACATTAGATCTGCTCACAGATCCATCGATTATAAAGAACTGTCAGCATTAAAAATAGAAACCCTATCACAGATCGTGAGGTTTTCTTTTTTAGAAATTGTCGTAAGGGTATTGATTCCCTTTCTAATAATCACACTCACTTCACCTCAAGAACCTTTTCTTACTCTGGAACTGACGTTTTGCCGCAGGCTGCTACCTTTCTCTTATAAATAAATTCATGTTCATTAACTTTTAATTCGAGCTCTGCCTCTACCTGTAAATGAAACTGATTTAACATATCCAGCTCTTAAACATTTTTACTCACGGAAACATGTGAGTGATTTTCTTCCCTTTCCCGAGAATTGGAGGTCCTCTGGAGACACGCCCCAGCTTGAAGGAGATAAAGCTGAGCAGGATGGATGTTTGCACCAGAAGACTCAACAAACCGGCTGAACCTGCAGAGGACAGATGCTCGTTAGTGCAGACATTATTTAAAATGCTGATTAGAGCAAGCGATAAGCGTGAGGTTTAATGGGAGTCCAATTAAAATGAAATACATTAGTTTGCGTGTGGGTGCTTTTTAAAACAATTCATGCAAGCTGTAAAATGTGAAATACAGTGAGCCTCCTCATCTCTCTGTAATTCCCCAGGTTCACTTCTCTGGACCTTTTGGAGCGGTGAGGTTTGCATGGGATCACAGGGAGCACGGTGATAAATGGATCCGGTTAAAGCTCCTCTCCAAGAATTTATCATAATGCTGCTCCCTGACCAATAAATGTCGTTCCAGAAAGCGGAGTCAGTGACATGTGGTGATTGATGCCGCATTGACTGACTGATAGGGACGCTCGAGGGCTCTGAAGGCTTTCATGATTGGATCCGCCTTGAGAGACAGCTGATGTTTTTACTGTAGGGAGAACCACACAGAGAAGAAAATCTTAGGGTTTTTTTTTTTTTTTTTGCTAGTCAATTATAGATTTTTTTTGTTAAATGCCAACAAAAGGGACTTTTTTTCAATGGCAAAATGTACATTTTAATATGATTTTCAAGAAAAAATATCAGGTTTAAAAACTTTGACATGTAAAAATCCTTATTTTAATTGTCATTTTCATATTTTTTTTCTTAATTTTCTCCATTTAGTTCTCTTTATTTTAGCAATTGTGCTTTCACGAAATGTATTTTCAACTAGTTTTTTTATATCCATCCATCCATCCATCCATCTATTTATTCCTGGTTTTAATTATGATTAAGCCATTTTTAGTTAAAATAATAATAACAGTAAAAAGACATGTCATTTTCTAGGACATAGTTTCTGCAGGGCGGCAGGATTTCATGAGGTTTTTGGGCGGTTGTGGGCGGGACTGTTAGCACAGAGTAAGTCCCCCCACCCCCCTTCCCGTCACCCCTCTGTTTATTTGATGTCCTGCTAGCTTCCAGCCCCTCACAATCCCAAGATAATCATGTATAATCCAGCTATTCAGTTTTAAACTAGACACCATCTCAGATGAGAAAACCAAAGACCCACATGGATCTATTTGTCTGCAGGTGGATTCATCAGAATGGAGTGGAGCAGGAAGCTTGTAGCCCGCCCAGAGTTTCTTCTACCTCACAAAAATACAAACTTTTTCAAACAGTTTTTTTTCATCTGCTCCTGATTCCTAATTTGAAAATATATACTCAGAAATGCAATTTTAATCTTAAATTTCTGCATATCTGTCATCATCGTGAGAGAAATAACATGTTCCCAAACCGAAGAGACAGTTTTCATCAGAGTGGATCTTTATCTTCATCTACAGCTGATCCTGATCATCTCAATAGATTATTATTATTTGACTATTTGTCATTAATTTGTCTAATTTTAAACATTTTTTTGTCTTTCTTTTTTGTGAAGCACTTCAGTACCCTGACAGAGTTGTAAAATGCTGTATAAATAAAGCTTCATTCATTCATTCAGAGCGACTGTCTCATTTTGACATGAACTATTTTATGCCTCTTTTGTGAAGTTTGTAATTTCTCTTTTGCAGCTTTTTGGATTGTAGAAAGAAAGTGTGCAGGCTCAGATAGATCACACCCCCTCCCACCCCCACACAGAAACAACTCCACAGAGATTTTGACAGGAAATCCATTTCCATGTAGTAACAACCGTCGCTCTTTTAGGTCACACTGCCACATCTTTATCTTAGTTTGATCATTTTGTTTCTCATTATACTCTTAGGGTTCATTTATGTTTTTATCAAATTTTGGTCATTTTTGTTTCTTTCTTTAGTCTCATTGCATCTTATGGTTTTTCATTTGCTCTAGTAAGAATCTATTTTTTAGCTGATTTAGAGATGACAGCTTGGTGGTGTTGTTTATCGCTGTTTTTTTTTTAGGATGCAATAATTTAGAGACTTGCAAATGAGAAAGCATCTGGAGGAGTGGTGGGAGCATTTCAGTTTTTTTATATTATGTGAATTGGAAAACGTCAGTACACTTATTGAACAAATAAGTATTTGAACACACGTCTATCAGCTAGAACTCTGGCCTGTTTGTCCTCCTTTAAATAGTCCACCTCCATTCCACTTATCTTAAATATCTTAAAATTAGAAGCACCTCTTTGAGGTTGTCAAGAGAAATATTTATTCCTCATGGAGATGTCAGCTGGTCGTCTTCAGATCAAGTTATTCTGGCTTATTAACAACACAAGGTCATAGTGTGATGAATAAAATACACACTTCTGACTGAATACTGTTAGGAAACATTAAGCTTTTGTAACAGGCAGTGGAAGGAAATACCGTCAGTCTTAAAGGAACGTTAAAGTTTTCAAGAAAAAGTTCATGTGGGCTTTTTAAAATAATGCTTAAAGGAGTTTGCTTCTCGCTATTCATGCCCAAAAAAGAAAAAAAGAACAGGAAGGAAGAAAAACATCCGATGCATGCAACAAAGCCCAGATTTTCACACCAACATTAACCCGGCGGCCTCTATTTTTAAACTTTAATTGGCACAGGAGCCTGTGAACAGCTGCGAGGACCATAACATCCACCTTCACATCCTTTTCACTCCAATCACACCGTTCAGTGAGGTGACCTTTATAGTAGCACCTACTCCTGCAGACAGCATGCTTTTCCTGTCCATACAAAGCCTGTAAAAAAAAAAAAAAAAAGAATTTGCACAGAATATACACTTTTCTCTATTTGTTAAAAACTATGCATAAAGGAATTATGGTGCAACACATTGAGTTTGGGGGTTTTACTGGGAAATAAACCAGAGAAAGATGGATTTCTGCTGCTATATTAGCTGTATTAGTGCGGCTTCCACCTTCAAACAAACACTTACATGTCAGTCTCAGGTTGACACCAGTGAAGCTAAAGTCTCTCCAGTTTATCCAAACGATAGTTTATGTAAAGAGGGAAACGCTACCATTAGCCACAAACTTTTCTAGACTTCTTATTAGACTAAAAAGACTCACAGGGGACTTTAGTGTACATTTAGGTTAAGCTAACCCCTGTTCTTCTGAATGATGCTAAGCTATCAGCTCTATTGGAGCTTGAATCCAAACTATCACCGCTGCTACAACTTGTGGAAGATTTTCATCAAGAAAAGGCACGTAACAAACAACAAGATAAGAGAGAGAAGAATGCATGACATGGATCAACAGGCACGGATGAATAATGTGATTCTCACGAGACTTCAACTACAACCCCGGGTGCGGCCTGGTGCTACCAAAGTTAGCATGGATGCTAACGGAGCTGTGACCGTGGAGAATCAAGGTGGAGAATTTCTTGCGTCTAAAGGGATTTCCTTGGACCTAAATACTGTTGAGGTCTGTCATCCGCTTCCTCTGAGAAACAATACGGATAAACTAGCGATCCTGATCAGGTTTGTGAATCGAAAGCACAAGATAGCTCTGATGAAACAACGTAAAATCCTGAAGTGGTCTAATGTGTTTCTTAATGAACATCTTTCTAAATATCACGCTGATCTGGCTAAGCACGCGAGAATCCTACGCCAGAGGAAACAGATCCACAGCACGTGGATTCCGAACTCCAGAATCTTTGTAAAACCACTCGGACCACCGGACCAGACGAAGCCTCTGGAAATAAAATCCATGAACAACTTTGAGAACTGTGGGATTACGCATGTTTGAACCTTTAATTCAAGCAAAATGTGAAATATGAACTCAAAAACCGCTGAAGGTGAACTCTAACCGGATTCTGAGCTGCAGAACTCGAGCACATTTCCCTTAAAATGAGACCTTCACAGTCTCTCAGTCATAACAACGAAGAACGATTATGTGGCCTTAATCTT
>NC_050535.1:16339019-16349378 GCF_002922805.2 Oryzias melastigma | reverse complement strand
AACACTTATATGTCAGTCTCAGGTTGACACCAGTGAAGCTAAAGTCTCTCCAGTTTATCCAAACGATAGTTTATGTAAAGAGGGAAACGCCACCATTAGCCACAAACTTTTCTAGACTTCTTATTAGACTAAAAAGACTCACAGGGGACTTTAGTGTACATTTAAGTTAAGCTAACCCCTGTTCTTCTGAATGATGCTAAGCTATCAGCTCTATTGGAGCTTGGATCTAAACTATCACCGCTGCTACAACTTGTGGAAGATTTCCATCAAGAAAAGGCACGTAACAAACAACAAGATAAGAGAGAGAAGAATGCATGACATGGATCAACAGCCACGGATGAATAATGTGATTCTCACGGGACTTCAACTACAATACGGATAAACCAGCGATCCTGATCAGGTTTGTGAATCGAAAGCACAAGATAGCTCTGATGAAACAACGTAAAATCCTGAAGTGGTCTAATGTGTTTCTTAATGAACATCTTTCTAAATATCACGCTGATCTGGCTAAGCACGCGAGAATCCTACGCCAGAGGAAACAGATCCACAGCACGTGGATTCCGAACTCCAGAATCTTTGTAAAACCACTCGGACCACCGGACCAGACGAAGCCTCTGGAAATAAAATCCATGAACAACTTTGAGAACTGTGGGATTACGCATGTTTGAACCTTTAATTCAAGCAAAATGTGAAATATGAACTCAAAAACCGCTGAAGGTGAACTCTAACCGGATTCTGAGCTGCAGAACTCGAGCACATTTCCCTTAAAATGAGACCTTCACAGTCTCTCAGTCATAACAACGAAGAACGATTATGTGGCCTTAATCTTGTTCCTAAGCTGTGACGTAGCACTGATTCTGCTCAAATTGCTGATCTTTTTCTTCTCAACTTGTTATTTTTTTGTGTTTTTATAATCATTTTTTGATGAATACAATCTGCACAATTTTTTTTATTAGACTATTTTGATTTTTTTCTCCATTAACTGATAAAGATGATTTTTACTTATTACTTTTTCTATTGTTATATTCATTCTTTGATAAATACAATCTGCACCAATTGTCTTTTTTAACGAGAATATTTAGGATTTTACTGCATTAACAAATGAAGATGATTTACTTATTACTTTTTGTATTATCATAATTCTTTGAATACAATCTGCACAAAGTGTCTTTTTTTCAATGAGAATATTACATTATTCATATAAATGATTTGTCGTGGATGCTTTGAAATTTTCACCAATGATATTAATGATCCTTAATAGCCTGAATCCATTAATATTTGATATTAAGCCCTGAACGGGATATTGATAATTCATGTTTGATAATTCATGTTTGCACTCATTCTAGTGCAGTGTGTAAACGGACTAAAACCAAATAAAGATTTTTATTTTCAAATATTTCCTACTCGGTCATCCGCCAAACTCCAGGTGTGAAAGTGCCGCAGGTTCACTTATAAAGTTTGATTTTCAGTTTCAGGAAAGAGCTGAAATCATGTTTTTGTAGTGAAATCTTCTCATGTTACAGTTAGTTCTCACTGACATGTTTGCTCCTTCACCTGCATTTCTGCCTCCTGTCAGACTTGCGTCGCTCTGCCTCTGCTGCCAGCGTGATGGAAGCTTCCACTTTGCATCGTGACAATGATGCAAGATTCTTTTTCCCATGATAAATAATTTAGAACGCTGCTGTAAACAACGGCTCATTATGTTTCCAGTGACAGTTCCAGTTCCCCAAAAGGTTGCACCAAGGTGTAAAAAAAAAAAAAAAAAAAAACATAAATGTTTGAATGTTTACTGCTGCATTACTTTAGATAGCAGCTGATGAGCAGGTGTGTCTAATAAAGTGGCCGATGAGTCTATGCGCCTTCAGAAGTGATGGCTGTGTATGCAGTACTACAATTAAAATGCCCCAAAGAATCTATTATGAATGAATTTCTGATGGAAATAGATAAGACTGAATAAAAGACCCTGAAAATATGCTGAATGGGCATTTTTCCAGCTTATGTCGGCATTTACGTTGAAGACTTGCTCCTTCAGCAGATATATGGATCCAGTCTGACTCTGGGTTGATGTTTCTGAATCATCCTCACTAAAATTTCTATTATTCACTGGAATAAAAACATAAATGTGAAATCTGGTTAATGTTAATGCGGATAAATGACTTTAATGTGGCAAAAAGAGGCTCTCAGCAACTCTTTAATAGTTATTGAATAGATGTGTAAATCATATTTATACAGACTCAAGAAAGAGTGAAAACATATTTTTAACACCTTTAAAAGCAAATAATTTGGTTTTGAGTTATTTTTGTTATCATTTTTGTACTGCAAATCTCAAGTCATTGGTTTCATTTAGTTGTACTCAGTATTGAATGACAATAAAAGATATAAAAAAAATCTCAAGATGAATGTGTTAAGAGCGCAAGATTTCCTCTGAATGTCGAGACGTTTTGGTAAAGCTTTTTACATTTTTTGACATCATACTTAAACTTGCCAGATTTTTGTATTGCTTAGAAGTGTGATAAAATACTTGAAAAGGCAACACTGAAATATTACATTTTTGAACATTATAGAGTTCACACAGAACAGTGTAAGCTTTAAAATTGGAAAACTTTGTTAATTTAAAAATAAGTTATTTATAAGTTTGGCTAAATGTATCCAGATTAAAAAAAAAACATTTTTTATGCGTGTTAGGTTCAAACAACCTGAAACATTTCTAGCTAAACTTCAAAATAGCCTAGAAAACTGAAAATGCCTAAATTAGCCAAAACAGCTAGCATGTAGCTGAAATATTAGCTAAACTCAAAATGGACCAAAACAAATCTTACTACCGGTAAATACCAAAACAGTCTAAAAAAACTAGCACAATGCCAACTTTTAAAACTTTAAAACTGTAAATTTTAACATGAATTATAAAAAGTCAAGAATATAATTCCAGAATAAATCAACTTAAAAAAATCAAATAACTTTCAATAATTTACTGTTCATAAAAACATATTTTGTCAAAATTATACAAGTTAAAATTAAGCATTAGGTTAATTGGGCAATTAATAACAATAACATAAAATGATCTGGAGGGCCGGATATAATTACCCAGAGGGCCGGATCCGGCCCCTGGGCCTTGACTTTGACACATGTGATCTTGGTCAATTTATTTGTCGTTCAGGATTTCAGAATTGAAGGGTTGTTAAAACATTGATAAGGAACTAACCAACTAACTAAACTAACAGTACAGCAGGTTAAAGAGGTGTGAAGGTCCAGCAAAGATGTGATGCTGACGTCTGTTTTACTGTCAAATGGCGCCATCGTGTGGCGTTACTCGTAGACTGACAGCATTCCTGTCACATGCAATATTTGGATTTCCTCCACAGGAATGAAACGTTGTTTTAAAATGCTTTTATATTCATTTAAAATGTATTTATACATTTATAAACACAAAAGGTCATGCACTTTAAGAACAGGAATCTTCGCTGGATTGAATGAATCATCTAAAGATTTTTTCATTTTTGCTCTAAAAACACATTTAATTGTTATAATCTTAAGATCCATCTTCAGACATTTTCACACTTTGTTCTGTAAAGCCAGCAGCTCCTTTTTCCTCCAGATCTCATCCAACAAGCGTCCTTTATGTTCACTTTGTTAAGAATCTTTTATAACATTTTTCATGGAAATTAATGGAAATTGCAGCGACGCTCCTGTGTATTTTCTCATTCATTTCCCTGTTGGAACCTGCACGTTCTGCTACAGGCGCTCTGTAAAATTCAAAGCACAGCTTGGATACTGTAATAGGATCAGCGCCCCTCATTCTCCCATTTACACCAGCCTTCATTACCCCGAGCTTACAGCAGGATTACTGCGGCTGCAGGTGATGCTTCTTTTCTCTAGCTGATACAAAGCTGCAATCTCCCCAAATTTTAAAGGAAATTCTGCTTATGTCATGTTTTTTTAATAACATGCTCAATAAAAGCTGTAAAGTAAGTTTAATATGATGAAGTTCTGATGTTTTGTGGACATATTTAGATAGTTTCTCCGTCCCTCGTCTTCCTGGTGCTCCCCCCTTCTCTGAGTGGAATCCTCTTACAGGTGGATTATTAGACTAAGATGTCTCCGCTGAGGCTGAGAGCTGCAGAGACGCAGCGGAGGGAAGCTGAGACGGACGAGGACAGCAGGACAATGGAGGAGAGCCCTCGGCTTCATGTGAGCCAGGGGTGGGGTGGAAGAGCTGGGGTGAGTGTATCATTGTATTGGAAGGTTTCAGATATGAGAAATATTTAAAAAACTAGTTTTCATTCAATTTTAGATGAGGACAAAAGCATTCTAAACCTAAAAAAGTATTGGATTCATTTAAAAAAATCCTTTTGTTTGGTCCCCTCTTTGCTCCTTGCAGCCACAGCCTCACACTGTGAAACTCTCATTCCTGAGTCTCCCCCCCCCCAACGAGGCCGGGACAGCCTAACCCTCATGGCAGCGATGGGCCTTCTGACCCCCACCGAACTGCGCAGTTGGAGCTCCGCTCTCTGCATCCTCTTCCTGCTGTTCCAAGAGGCCAAAGCGGACATCCTGGACGCGTCCAGCTCTCTCAATGGGGGGGGCTCCCAGTGTGGGGAGTACACGAACCAGGTACAACCTTCAGACTGACACACGGTGTCTCCACAGGCGGGAAAAACGGCTATTTACTGTGATTTGTGCTTCAAAACTTAATAATGAGGGAAAGATGCTTCTTCACTTAGAGTTTTGACTTCATTAACAATTTTGTTTGATTATTTTATAGTTTTGCTTGAACTTTAATAGGATTTCAAATTACTACTGATTTAGACTAGCCAAAACAAATCTTTTATTAATAAAATTATGAATTTTTTACATTAAATACATTAATAACTGGATTGCAAAAACTTCAAAACTTTAAATAAAGTAACTAAGTAGGGGTTGGCTTCTATAAGTCCACTCTTCAGGCTCCTTTTCAAGCAATCAATTAAAATGTACTTGACTTTAGTTAATAACTACTATATTTAATGTATCAAATGTGGCATAAGTGACTCTTTGGTTTAGTTGTTTCTTTTTCTAATCATTGTATTTCATTATTTCTGTAATGTACGTGTCAAAGTCAAGGCCCGGGGGCCGGATCCGGCCCTCCAGATCATTTTATATTATTGACCCGATCATTTTATATTATTGACCCGATGTTATCTTGCGCTTATTTCTTAATTGTATAATTTTGACTTAATATATTTTTATGGAAAAGTTATTTAAGGTTTAAATTGATTTATTCCAAAATAATATTTCTGCCTTTTTATTATTCAAAATTATGTTAAATAGTTATGGTTTTAAAGTTTTTAAAATGGGCATTCTGCTAGCTTTTTGGACTATTTTGAAGTTTAGCTAATATTTACACGCTAGCTGTTTTGGCTAATTTAAGCTTTTCGTTTAAAGTTTTACCTAATATTTCAGCTACATGCTAGCTGTTTTGGCTAATTTTGACATTTTTCCTTTTTTTAAGATACTTTGAAGAATAGGTTTTCTTTCAGCTACATGCCAGCTATTTTGGCTAACCTACGTTTTTTTTTCCATCCTCAGTTTTCTTTCAGCATTTTCAGCTATTAACTTCAGCCTTTTTAGCTATCAATTTAAGCATCTTCAGCTATCAGCACTAGCATTTTCAGCGGCCAAATTTAGCTTACAGCATTCTAGTATTATCTTGTTCATAAATATGTTAACAAGTTTAGGTTTTAAAGTTTTAAAAATGTAGTTTTAGTGTGTTCAATAAATATTTATCCTGTTAGACCCGCAACCAAAGGTGTGTTTTGGATTTTGGCCCCTTGTGTGTTTGAGTTTAACATCCCTGCTGTAATGAGTTTGAAAAATCTGTGATTTTTTTTGTTGTCTTGTATTGTCCACAATGTATGCTTGAAATAAACAAAGATCGATCAATCAATTAATTCCCAACAGAAAAGTTGCTTTTTTGAGCTCAACCCATAAAGACCCAGACCCATTTATCCTTAAAAATCAAATGATGTGGGACTCACTACAAACCAAGTGGATCACAGATCCCATTTCTGGTATTTTTCTGTTACACTGATGTCACAATGGGTTCTTATGGGTTAATAAGTGTGTTTTAAATAAGAATTAATTCATGAGTTTTAAGAATAACTCACTTTTTTGGCTTATATCTTGGCTAGCAACAATCAGGGAGAAAATAAAACAATTGAAAAAAACGGTGTATGTGTTTGGTTTGGTACTAATACAACAGACTCTCAGCAGTTTGCCGGCTGTGCGTCCATCTAGACCAGAGGTCTGCAACCTGCAGCTCCAGAGCCACATGCGGCTCTTTTACCTTTCTATTGTGGCTCTCTGGTTGAAGAAAAATAAAGTTTTTAGTTTGTAAGAACTGACGGTACTGAGCTAAAAGATTTTCAGATTTTTGTGCAATATATACCACAGAAATTGGAAGTCAGAAAGCACAACCAGAGTTAAGGCGAACTGGATTGTAAGATTCAGTGAGAGGCACAATTGGCTCAGATTTTTTTTATTTTTAGTGTGATTCATGTATTTTTTGCACAGATCTACCACAAATAATAAAATAAACTTTTTTTAAATCACTGCTGACATTACACTACCTGCTACTACATTAGCAGCGTTGAGATGATTCTGTGTGACAAAGGACGTCTTTTATTTTGAAAGGAAATCATGTGAGCCTCTGTCAAAAGTTATAAACTGTTTTGTGTTTTGAAAATAAAAGTAATATTTCCTTTATATTTAAGTTTTATTAATAGAAAATAAGATCATTTTTCTTTACTTTAATGGCAGCATTGACATAAATTCAAATCCGTGCCTCACTGTGCACTTTTGGACATCTGTTCATTTCCTTTTAAAAAGTTAGTCATCTTTTTTTTATAATTTCAAGCCTGTTGAGAATCTTTGCAACCAGGGAAGATTCAAGAATTAAGCTGTGTGAAGTTTCAAAAGACAGAAGTCTCATGTCTGAAAACATAAAAGTCTCCATTTTTAGAGGAACACGTGATGTAGATCATCACCACGGACGGCTAAATGTGTCATCCATCTATGCAGAACAAAGAGACTTAAACCACAAAGCTTTTATCCATTTCCCCAATCTGACATGAAAAAGCCCACTTTTAAAAATAAAGCACGACAGAAAGTTGAAGCCTGTTAGACAAACAGTGTCACGCCTCACGTTATTTTGTAAAGACGACTTTCATTTTAGGATGAAGGTCCCCAGCCACTAATTCTAAGTGACTCCATGTTGTTTAAAAGTGGGCAGAAAATGTGGGCCCCAAATGGGTTTGTCCACATTTTCTGTTGTGGCCCCACCTGTGTTTGCTCACATTGGATTAAAGTCCCCCTCTGATGAAAATCATGTTTTTTGAGTTTTTAAATATGAATGTGTGAATAATGGGCGGGGTTACACTGCTCAGCACCATAAGCCACGCCCACACAGAGGAATTTTTTTGGAAAAGAAGGAAAAGCAGGAAAAACGGCTTTTTAAGACATTTAGGATGTGGAATTTTTGTTAAAAACTTCACAGTCCTAATTAAACCCCTACTGGGAACGTTTAAAGAAAATTAAAAAACTGTTGTAGGTGGAGTTTGAGTGGGTACTGAGTGGGTTAGCTCCACTGTATCGAGCTAGCGAGCTCTATTGGATTGAGCTAGCAAGATCTGTTTTATAGAGCTAGCGAGCTCCCCTGTAGCAAACTAGCAAGCTCTGCCGCAGAGCACCAGCAAGCTTCGCTGTAACATGCTATTTAGCTCCTCTGTATTGAGCTGACAAGCTCCTCTGTAGCAAGCTACAATACTACGCTGTCCACCAGGCAGCTGGCTAGCATAGCGAGCCAACCCACTGAGTGCCCGCTAAAGCCAATGTGGGCAAACACAGGTGGAGCCACAACGGAAACGGCGGACAAACCCAATCAGGCCCTCATTTTCTGACCATTTTTAAACCCCATGGGGGCCACAGCCTTGCTGGCTGGGTCAAAGCAGTTTAATTTATAGGCTTTTAAATTGTTCTAATTACCCCAAATTATAAAAACCCATTAAAACTCAAGTTTTTATGAAAGTTAGCTTTTTATCTACTAATTGAGCATTCGTTTCTGTCCAGCAGTAGTGGCGTGGAGTGCTTCCGAACCAGATTGGGTTGGTTATATGTCAAAGTGTCCTTGAAGTGAACTCTGGACCTCTTGTTGCTCATGGCGGTCTGGTTATGGGCTTGTATACATGTGAATGGGACTATAAAGGGCTTTAGGTAAAATGTATTCCTAAAAATGATTTGAGCTGCATAACATCAATATATATATAATCCAGGTTTAAGTAAATTACATGAAAATTTTGATTTTGGAGAAAACATTTGAAAAGCGGTTTCCAAAAAACCCTTTAAAAATGTTTTTTAACAAGTCAAAAACATCCAACATTCCCGAGATTGGGTATGGCTTCAGTTAGACCTTGAGGACTCGTTTGATCCATTTTCCTCATCTGACAGTTGACGGAGGACGGGATGTGTCGCCTGGAGGCCACCCTGCCTCAGCTGGACGAGAGGAGATGCCCTGATATGTTCCGCTGCACAGACGAGGTTTCCTACTGGCTCCACGAGAACGAGGAGAGGAAGGAGCAGATCGTGGCGCTCAAGGAGACCATCTCCGAGCTGCAGGAGGATCTGAGGAACCACCGGCATCGCATCAAAGTCCTGGAACTTCAGGTGACTCTGAGACCAGGAGATGTTTTTTTTACAAGAGAGTCAGAGCAGGAAAGACACAACCTGAAGTGTCATGTGCTCTGACGTGGTGCTTGGTCATCAAGCTGGCTTCCATCCCAGCGCGACCTTGACCTCGGTCACTAACAGGATTAACATCCTCTCTTCCACGTGTTTCCTCGTGTGACTCGGGCAGCTGGCTTAAGCACAAGAATTAGCTGGACTACATGTGTGCCCACAGCGAAAATAAAAACAAACAAACATGCATTTCTGTATTCAAAGTATGATCAAAGAAGAAGAGTTTGTGGATGGGAAGAAAATTGTAGCATTTCTCTCTGTGCAGCAGAGTGGTAACAGTCAAACAAAAAACACACATTTACCAAAAAAGTGATCTTTTCCTTTATTTAATTTAATTTGCTATTATTATTAAATCCACTTAAATAATATGCTTGTGTTTAAATCAAGTTTGAATGTTTATTTCCAGGATGATATTGTCTATGTAGGAAAAACGGGCATACAAATCAAAAATTGCAAATGCATGAAAATAAATGTATAATTGACTGTATTTTATTTTTTTTTTTAATAAACTCAGATTTTCAGATCACAAGCATTAAATTATTTTTAGGATGACTGAACCCTGAAAATGATAATCAAATATTTTAGGTCATTTTTGCTGAAATAATAATAATAATAATATTAACAGTACATTTGAAAAGTTCTTATTTTACATGTAAAATGTAGGTGAATGTTGTAGTTGTATTAAGGCTAACAAGTAATTAGCATAAGACACTCTTTCCTGTTTACCAAATTCAAAGCAAATTTTAATTTTGACTGTCTTTGTAAATGTAAATTACATAAATGTCTGTATTTCATCCAGAACAGGACTTCATAGTTTATTAACCGTATTTTCTGCTACTTTTTTCCTAGGTTTTGAACCTAAGATTTTTCTTCCACCACTAAGGGGCACTCTAACCAGGATTAGAATCACAAATTAGACGACAAATCAATGCAAAGAAGAATACCCTACGCTACTTTTTCTTTAGCAGATAGAACAGGCAGCATAAATTACTAACTGGTAATAATTTTCAAACCCCTTCAGCTCCTTCATCATGGAAACCACTCAAAGAAATTTTTATAATGCAAGTCTTAAGCTAAAGGTCATGGAGCATGCTATCTAGGTAGGAAACCGCGCTGCTGCACGCAACCTTAAGGTCAATGAATCTAAGGCGAGACGTTTGAGGTGGCAGGTACATACATGTACATTTACAGTACAAAATCGTTCTATACATGCAGTAAATATCTAATTTTTATACATAAATATCTGCGGCTTATAGCCCAGTGCGGCTTGCATATATATATATATATATATATATATATATATATATATATATATATATATATATATATATATATATATATATATATATATATATAGTTTTTCTTAAATGGAGCAGATGCGCTTTATAGTCCAGAAAATATAGTAATTACAAATAAAGTAAATTCTTATTTAGATTATTCATGAATTCTGTTTTTGTTATTCAGCAAAGCCTGATGTCACAAAAAAGCAATTCCTTTGCTAAGATCTGATTAAAATGGAATTAAGAAAGTAAGTTTCAGTTATTTGATTATAAAACTTGATTCCATCTGGACCTAAAATGTAAATGCTGT
>NC_050535.1:16314805-16338920 GCF_002922805.2 Oryzias melastigma | reverse complement strand
CATTTTCCTATTTGAACTTGAATTAAAAATTCTCTACCAGAGTTTTTTTTTGCAATGCATTAGATGTTATAAGAAATATTTTCCGATTCAAGTTTTCTTAATAAAATATGTTTATATTCTCATTTTGTCAGAGTGAAGAGCGCTTCCATCTGAACATCTCTCTGGAGCAGCGTCTCCATGATTTGGAGGTGCGGTACGCAGAGGCCACCTCCCTGCTGCACCTGCAGGGGACCCTCATCCTGGACCTGCAGGTGGCCACTCACTTCACAGATGGGATCTGAGATAGTTTGGAACTCTTGTAACTGGTTTTTAACCCGTCTAGAACCAACTCCACAACCTAACCCTTGTTCTGGATAAGCTAAGAAGAAACCCCGGATGCTCCATCAACATCGTCCGCCCAAATCCTCTCCTGAATACCCAAGATGCTCTGCACCCAGGTGTGGACTCGCGTGTCAGCAGAGGGCGCCAAATGTGTCAGTCCATCTGAGTGTTTTCTGCTGTTCCCTCAGAGATCCAGCATGTGGGAGACTGTCCCACTGACTGTGCCTCCATCTACTTCAGCGGGGTGAGGAGATCGGGTCTCTACACTGTGGTTCCATCTTCGTCGGGCATGCCTGTGGACGTCTACTGTGACATGGACACGGAAGGTGAGGTGGACTAAAAGAATTCATGGGAGTCCCCAGTTTTTGAAAAACAATCTGTGCTATCAATAGTGTGTCATGTCCTTCCCACAGGTGGAGGTTGGACGGTGATCCAGCGCCGAGTTGATGGCTCGGTGAGCTTTAACCGTAACTGGAGGGATTACAGGGATGGATTTGGTGACCTGCACTCTGAGTTCTGGCTGGGCAACAACCACATCCATGAACTGACCGCCCAGGGAGAGTACAGCCTCCGCATCGACCTGGAGGACTGGAACATCCAGCACAAATACGCCCTCTACCAGAGCTTCAGGTTCTCACGGAAACTCTGTAATTAGACGTTCCTGCAGAACTTCTACAGAACTTCACCATCTTTGCGCCTGTGCAGGGTGGAGGATGAGGAGCACCAGTACCGTCTTCATGTGTCTGGCTTCAGTGGCACAGTGCAGGACTCCTTCAGCTGGTACCATGACAAGCAGAGCTTCAGCACACCAGACAGTGGAAACATCTGCGCTGAGATCTCACATGGGGGATGGTGGTACAACCAGTGCTTCTACACCAACCTAAATGGAGTCTATTACAGGGTATGGCAGGGGTGTCAAACTCAATCACATGAGGGGCCAGAATCCAAAACACACTTTAGGTCACGGGCTGAACAGGAGAAACATTTATTGAACTCACTAAGACTAAATTTTTAAAACTTTAAAACCGTAACTTTTTAACATAATTATGAACTAGATATATAGCTCTACATGTGATAATGCTAGTGTGGATGCTGTAAGCTGAATTTGGCTGACATTGATAGCTAAAAAGGCTGAAGCTGATAGCCAGAGAAAATACTTGTTAAATGCCAAATTAGCCAAAAAAAAAAGAAAACTTCATAATACCCTAAAAAAATTTAAAAAAGTCTAAATTAGCCAAAACAGCTAGTATGTAGCTGAAATATTACCTAAACTCCAAAATGGACTTAAAAAAATGAAAAAAGCATAAATGAGCTAAAATAGCTAGTATGTATCTGAAATATTAGCTAAACTCAAAAACAGCCTAAAAACAGAAAAAAACCTAAATTAGCCAAGACAGCTAGCATGTAGCTGAAATATTAGCTAAACTCCAAAATGGACCAAAAAAAAGAAATGTAGTAAATATCAAAATAGTCCAAAAAGCTAGCAGAATTTCAATTTTTAAAACTTTAAAATTGTAATGTTTGAACATAATTTTGAATAACAAAAAGGCAGAATTATTATTCCAGAATACATCAACTTAAAAATCAAATGACTTTCAATAATTTACTCTACTTAAAAATATATTTTGTCAAAATTATTCAAGTTAAAACTTAGCGCAAGATAACATAGAGCCATCAATAACAATAAAAAAAATGCTCTGGAGGGCTGGATATAACTACCCGGACAAACCCCCATTCCGATCATGCTTTGTTCTAATGTAAAACACTTCCAGTAGTCTTTTAAGTATAATTATACCACTTTTAACCCCTCCCCAAAAAATAATTTTTTAGGACATATTTCAGGAGAGCAACAAGAGTTCGTGAAAAGTTCACCTCTGACTTGTGGGCAGGATTATTGGCGCAGGGAAACCCCACCCCACTTCCCGTCCCCATAGGTGAGAGCTTTTTGTTTACACTCTCCTGCTAGTTTACCCCCAAGCTAACAGCAACTGTGCAACAAAAATATTGGAGCTGTCCAGCAGCCAGATTCCAGGAAAATGAAGACGTTCATGGATCTATTTGTCTCCAAGTGAATGCATCAGAGATTTAAGAGTCTTTTCAAAAACCATTTTATCATCCACTCCTAATTCACAGATTAAATGCCACAATAACATGTTGAAAACACCAAAAACTCGATTTTCATTGGAATTTTTCTTTAAAAGTACTCTTCTTTTTTTAAACTTCCTTTCTCCATCTCGTTTATCCTCCAGGGGGGTCATTACACTCCAAAGGGCCGGGGCCCGCTTGGTCCTGACGGCATCGTTTGGTATTCCTGGAAAGACTCTGATTATTACTCTCTGCGCAAAGTCAGTATGATGATTCGACCACGCAGCTTCCAAACACGCCTGTCGCCCTGACGACAGCCGGGGTGCATCTGTCGCAGCATCAGGGGTAAAACTGTGCAGCAGCGTGGAGCTTTCTTCTTGCCATTGACTGGATAAACTTGGTCCTATAACTTTTCAAGACATACACTTTGTATTAAGACTTTTTTGACGAAAAAAAATCTTAATTTTGTACTTACTCTACTTTTTATAACTTAGTAGAAATTTCAGGGTTTTTTTTTTTTTTTTGCAGTGGCTGAATTTTAGTACACTATAAGGAAAAGGCTCCTCACCTGACAATCACATGTTTGTTTATCACTCCTTGTCAGTTCGGTTTAAATATTATTCACTCATAAATTTAACTTGAAGGTATGATTGCTAAAGACAGAGCACTTGAAGTTCTCTTTTACAACACTGAAAATGTGTTTTTTCCCGTTTGTGTTACTTTTTTAGCCAAGTTGTACATTTTTAATGGTGTTTTTGAAATATTTGTATTATAAATGTAAACAAATTCAAACTAATGAGCGAAAATAAAAATAAAAACAATAAAGCAAACATTTTGGAATCAATCAGTGCCTCTTTTAGATCCAATAAACTGCTTGAAATTGTAAAAATGTAAAACTTGAAAGTTATTTGGAGGACCCAAGGCTGCAAAAAAAGATGGAAAATGGGTTCAAACAAACGTTTAACATTGATCCTTAACTTTTGGACACGGTGGCGGTAGTGTCATGACGTTTAGTAGATGGACTCCATTCTTCCAATCTTGACAACAGGTAGACAACAGATCAATATTTGAACATAATAACGCTATTAATGTTATTTTCTCAGAAACACCAGTTATTTTAGTTTTTAATGTTGCCAAAACTTTTATCATTAATATAAAAACCCATAAATGTGAAGTGTTTTCTGCCTAAAAAAATGTTACGAAATAGACCAAACAGTGAAACCCCATTTATTTATTTATGCTCGTCATTAAAA
Source organism: Oryzias melastigma (assembly GCF_002922805.2). Lineage (NCBI taxonomy): Eukaryota > Metazoa > Chordata > Actinopteri > Beloniformes > Adrianichthyidae > Oryzias > Oryzias melastigma. Next base: position 16,335,261 of record NC_050535.1, on the reverse strand, counting down.
GTCTAATTTGTCTTAGAAAAGTGTCAGAAAAGGTTTTGTTGTTTTAAGATTGTATTCACTTGACATAAACTTACGGTGCAATAAACGGATAAAAAAAAAAAGAGCCTGAAATTTTTAATTTTTTTGTGAATCTACATATATATATATATATAAACACATTTCATAAATGGAATTTATTCAAACTGTTTCTAGAATTTAGTGCAGTTTGGAATAAGTTGTTGCAAAGAGAAAGAATTGAGAGTTTTTTATGATTATTTCTGTCATAACAGGATATTTAAACACACATGTTTGCATGACACACATTTGGTTCAGCTTTGAAATACTTTCAAACAGAACAGGAGGATTTTATGCAATCTGATTGGACAGATGAAGGCAGCGTGCTGATTGGCTTATAAGCAGCTTGTGTTTTCTATTTTTCTATTAAGTGATCCAATCTTCATTTGAAAAAACAACTTAAAACATTTGGCTTACACTTAGAAAAATCATTTTTATAGGAACATTTGAAACAAAATCTAACCTCGAAACTGTCTATATTTCAATATTCTTTTGTAAAATGTACATATTGTGTTCCAACTGCATAAAAAAAAAAAACTTTATGTATACTGTATTTTTTGGAGTGTAAGTCGCAGTTTTTCTTCATAGTTTAGCCAAGGGTGCGACTTATACTCAGGAGCAACTTATGTGTGTTTTTTAGGCATAAATAGGCTCATTTATGTTATTTTCTCAGTAAACACCAGTTGTTATTTAGCTGTTGTTTACTCTAACAACCACTAGAGGGCACTTCATCTAAGTATTTACTACTGACAGCAGCAGAAGAAGTGTCGTCCAAAACAAACATGGAAGAGAACGTGAGTGTTTTCCTATTAAACTTTGATATTTTTCTTATACACATAAAAATATTAGTATTCTTGTTTTTATTTATTTATTCATTTTTTTAGTTAAAGTGGGTTTGGCAGATTTGTTTGGATTTTCCCAAAAGTGCGACTTATACTCTGGAGCGAGATATATACGATATATATGGTTTTCTTCTTATTGATTAGACATTTTTAGCTCTTGCGACACATACTCTGGAAAATATGATAAGTATATATTTTTGTTTGGTAAAGTTTGTTTAATTTATTACATAAATGCTAAATGAATGCTAAATAAGATGTTAACTATTGGTTAAGGCAGGGTAAGAGCTGTTTAGGTTGATTTTTCACTGACCACGACCCAACAGGAGCCATAAAGTCTTAAACTCACCCTTTAAAGATATATGTTATTGTTCCTTTTATGATATATATAAATCTTCTTTTTTATAGCATTATAAAACATAAATAAAAAATGATACATTTTTCAAAATATGAAATGGATCATAACTTTTGACAAAGGTTCCTATGACTTCTTTTCAAAATAAAAGACTTCCTGTGTCATATAAGATCATCTCAATGCAGCAAATACAGTTCAACTTAATGTCAGAAATGAGTAAAACTGTTTCTTTTTTAGTTTGTGGTGCATCTCTAATATTTAAAATTATTTGTATTTGATTTGGAGAGGTAAAAGAGCCACAAGTAGCTTGGCATTTTTATAAAATGTAGCAGATGTGTGAATTTTTGAGCCGAAACCTTTCAGCTACAGTGAAGCAGAAACCACACACCACGTGTGTGAAGATAAGCTGGGGAATGTTGGGTCTTTCAGTTTGATCAAATTCCCCAGTCTGTGTGCAGCACATCCAGCTGCGTCTGACGGCGGCAGAGTGTGGTAAATGGGCCCTTTCACTTCTGACTGCAGGCCTGCACAGAACGCACTTTAAAACGAGGATCTGGGCTCATTTTCATTCCCAGCCACATCTACCAGCCCCGCGCCGGTCAATGAAGGCCTCAGTTCTCAGGAGTCGCTGCTTCACACCAAAATGAAAACAAACGACAGTCCTGTGAATACAAATCATTGTTTAATAAATCAAACAAAATTATCTTTTCTGTCAGTGACACCCTCCCATAGCAAATACTTCTATACATAAAATATCTTGTTGATAAGAAGCACGTCTGTGAAAAGCGCAGAACAAGTGAACAGGATTAGATTGATTGGAAACTTGGTGACAAAATATACGAGTTTTCAGAATAATCTGCTCAAAAAAATAAAACAAATGCATTTTGGGGGATTTTATTCTGAAAATCGGATTCACCAACACCATTACAGTATTTTCTTATCCGTCACCTAAATGCTGAATTTGAAACGTGGGTTTTTTCTGAAGAGCAGGACATGTGGTTGGGGCAGGAAAAAGGTGGAGCTTCCTGTCGGCCTTTGAGGAAGTGCGAGGCTGAAGGGGGAGAGGCACTGCCAGCAGTGGACATGCGGAGCAAACGCACGGACTTTGTTCAGTCAGAGAAAGGCGCCTCTGCTCCTGTCGGGACGGAAGCAGCTCAAAGAAACGTACAGTAAAGCTTTTTATACAGTTAAGGCTTCCTATGGGCATCGAAGCTCCACTGCAAAGGGACGGCTTTGGTTTTTTGAGTGAAGTTACTAACTAACGTCCCTCCTCTCGTAAATAAAACAGCAAAACGTCACCAGATAAAAGAAAGTCATGTTTTACTGTTCACTTCATAGGGTGTAAACGTCCACTTTTACAAGTTGGACAGAGAAATTCACGTGTCATTTCCTGCAACCCGGCCCGAGGAGCTGGGAGTTTAAATTAAAGAGGGGGAGGAGTAAAGAATGCAATCCATGCAGAAATCTTGCAGATGACGGACTTGCTTGAACTTCCTGTGTTGTAGTGCGCCTCACATGGTGGTGAACTGGCTGTGTGCATGCCTCAGCTTTGCAGCAATCTGGGGGTTCAGAGAAGGAGTTGATTTAAGCGTTTTTAAAGCACAAACGGAGAACTTCTCCAAGAAGACTCTACCGTCTCGTAGAACTTGACTTGCTCCTCCAGATACTGCTGCATCACCCTGTTGTAGTCGTAGATGCGGTTGCTGTGGAAGTGGTTCATCTCCGCTGCGACACAAATGCAGAGAAAGTCAGAGACGACCCACCTCAGGGTGTGAGCTCAGGCGGAGACAGCTGGGTACCTTGTAGAGCGTAAGACATGGTGCTGGCCCGTTTAGCCATGGTTACTTTGTCCTGAGCGGTGATTTTATTGGTGTTCACCAGCTTATCAGCCTCTTTCACTTTGTCGATGGCTGCCTGCAGAACGAATAGAGTCAAAGTGAACGAGCGTCTTACAGAGTTCACTTGCTAAAGTGCAAACAAAGCCTCAGCATTTCCTCTTCCTGAAGTTTTTTTTTTTTTTCTCGAGTGGTTTTAGGTCTACAAATACATTTCTGTTGAACATTTGCGTCACTGCGGCCAGATATGATACAAAATACCAACAGAAACAAGGACTTGAGCCACATTAAGTATCACAATGAATTACAGTTTAATAATCACAGTCACATTTTCTTAGTTTATGTTAATTTTTTTTTACCTCTTAGACTGATGTTAGATCCAACTCTAAATTTGTGAAAATCACAACAAAACTCTCATTTTAAATTGAATCTACAGAGAGTTATTGAGGAGTACAAGACAAATAAACACAACTTTGACATTTAATCCAAGAGATTCAGGTTAACCTTCTAATGTTTATATTTTTTTTTGAGTCTTAAAGTCCTCCTCTCACAGGGGTCTGCAACCTTTAACCCCAAAACATCCATTTGGTCCAGTTTCTGACAAACCAGAACCCAGCGAGAGCCTCCAAATCCTACTGGATCTTTTAGAAAATACACTTTATTTTTTATGTGGCCATTTAGCTATTAATTTGGAAAATGTAGTCTTGAAATTAAAATAAAAAAGTGTGAATTTTTTTTATAAATAACACTTTAACATCTTTATTTTTGACAGCAGCAAATACGAGTTCCTTTCAAAATAAAATACACTCTGTGTCACATTAGATCCTCCTCCTGCAGCAGATTTTGAATAAAAAATTAAAGAAAACCAAATAAAACTTCACATTTTCTTTCATTGTGACAACAATAGATGCTTGGGTGCAGCATATATTAGAATGGAGTAAACTCAACTAATTTAATATTTATTAAAATTGTTAGCAGTTTTCTTAAAGCCAAAGAGACACAATGCAGGGGTAAAAGATCTCAGGTTGCAGATCTCTTCAATAAGACAATGTTTTTTATTTAAAAAAAAAAAACGTTCCCAGTACTGTTTTAAATCCCACAACCTAAATGCCTTAAAAAAAACAATTTTCATGTTGATCTGAAGCCTCTTCTGAGGGGGCGTGGCTTTGGAGCTGAGCTGAAACAGGATTTTCATGGGAGGGAGAGTTTAGATCTTCCTGGTAACCACAGATGCAGCCGGTTACTGGTCGTTTCAGTCTCTTGTGAAGCCATTTATAAAACCTAATTCTATAACCCATCATTGCAAGACAAGTGAGAGTTTTGTCAACTTCTTCGTAGCTATATTTAAACACAAGGTGTCATAAAATCATCTCAGTTTTGCAATGTTGTTGCAATAACACAGAGCAAGATCTACCTTATGGACTCCGATAGTATCTGGAAAGCATCCGAGAAGACCCTTATACTCATTGTTGGTCTCCATCAGGAAGTGCAGATCCTTTTTGGGCTACAAGTGAAGCAAGCAAACATAAACAAGACAAAAATGATGAAAAGGAAAACCACAATCTCCTGCAAGGAAGTAAAAGTACGAACTGAAATGCTCAATTTAACTTCAAAACAGGAAACAACACAATCGACCTGATAAGTCGAGACACATAGAGAGTGACCTGTCACTGTGAGAAGAATGGATTCAGATAAATTTTTGGACGATAAGTCAATAGTACAAGAATAAAAAAAAACTATTTAGCTTTTTCAAAAAGCCCAAGTATTTGAGAAAGATGTTTAGGTATTTTAGTTGAACCCGAATCTCCAACAATAAACTGCTTCTTCCACTAAATTGCAGCCGTTAGATGTATGAGGACTGATGACAAAGAGCAGCACGAGCTTACCAGATGAACCATCCCTCTGAAAGCTGCTGAGAAACCAAAGATGACGATGATTGTCAATATTACAAACATCAGGCTCTGAGAGAATCAAAACTTATGAAGGTTCACCGTCACCTTTGATGGTGGGCTAAGCATTAAGACATGAACTGTGTGAGCACGATTCAGGACCGTTTCTACCACAAAGGAAGCCTTTCTTATATATTTTATAAAGCTTTTTTACTTTATTAAAGCAAAATCTGGGTTCAAGAGGTCATTAGATGAACAAAAGTGTGACATAAATGTGATCAGGAAGATGCTTTTTGCTGACAGATTACACTGTAATCTATAAAAAAAAAATGTGGGAAGACCTTCAGATGTCAGATCACATCCTGTACAATCCCTCAAGAAAAAAAAATTAAAAATCACATCCTTTTTTATATATAGAACAAAGTTGACGAATGACAAAGAGGATTTTTGATCGTGGCCATAAAATGGAGGAGCAGGAGGGCACCCTCTCAGCATTCTTTCTATTCTTCTACTGAAATTACTCAAAGGTTTCACACTCTAGTACACATTTGTCTATAAATTTAAATGTATGTAGTTTGTAAAAAAAAAAAAAAGAAAATGTATCTTTACATTTCAATGAACTCAGAGGAGTGCTAGTCAGACTGTTGACAAGAATACAGAAATCCTGCTAGCATCACGCTAACATATTAGCAATGACATGCTAACACCACAAAACGTACAAAGAAAAGATGGAAATGTGGTTACAGTGTAAATGATTATTCACTTATGAGCCCCAACGTTTACACTTCTAAATATGTAGCAGGCATGTGTGCAACCCACTGACTGTATGTGAGAACTGGACTGAGTGACTCCTCCCCCCAAAATCCCACAGACGGAGAAAAAAAAAACGGCTATTAGTGAGTCTTTGTCAGTATAATCATTCTTGCACTGGTACATTTTTTGAACATGTTCTTCATAAATCTATTTTTTTCTTTTTTTAATTGTAAGTTATTCAAGTTATAAACTGACCAATCAGATGCCTCAATGAAAGCATGTGTTCCTCACATCGACAGTTCAAAACGTTTTACAAATGTCATCAAACTCCCTTTTACACACTCCTGATTGGTTACATAGTTGTCATAGAAACGTTGACTCAGACCGCCTTGGAGCAACCATTGCTTAGTGATGAAATCTGGCTCCAACATGGCGGCGTCCATATTGTGAATAAATGTCGCCTGAATTGACTTAATTTCGTTTGAACCTAAAGTGAGGCATTTTTTATAGATGATGTCACATTCACTCAAAAAAAAAAACAACATTTTACACAATTCTACATTAGCAGCTTTTACAACACTGACGAAAACTAAACTACGTCAATGTTACCGACAGCCCAAACTGAATCTTATATCCAATTTAGTAGGAAAACGTTCAAAAGCTTCGGAGCTCACCTGCTCTGCCACGATCTGAGCGATTTCCTCATACGTCTTTCCTGCTGCCGTCATGGCATCAGTCAGAGTTGCCTCACCTGCAGCAGAAAAAAAAAGCTCTTTCCATGAACGTGTCAGTTTGAAGCGTTTCCTCATTGGCGGGCCGTACCTTGGTACCCGCTGCTGGTGAAGACGGAGGAGAGGTTCTGGAAGGCTTTTCCGATTCTCTGGTACTCTTTTGGCAGAGCTGAATTATTAAGGAGACAAATATGAGAAGGAACTGTCCAAGTTGACACAATATTGAGGACAATACCAGCCAAAATAGTAATTACAGCACAAAGTGAAGAAGTGGGATGTGTGTAAACATGTATTAAAGTTTCAGAGCGTTGTGCACGTACGTCCTGTACATCGCTTCCAGTGCTCGTTTCCCACTGTGAGGATCTCCTTCACGCCATCATCCATGGCTTTGGTGAACCTGCTGAACTGCTCGCACTTCTGCTCCCTGTCAGAGCAAATCGGCGTCTCGTAAACATCAGTGCAGCTTCGTCACCTTTTAAGGAGTCGAGGAGCAACATGACTTACACCTCTACAAGATCCAGGTCTGGAGCTTCGGCCTCTATTGTGGTGAAGACCATCACTCCAACCGTCTCATCCTTTTCTGCTTTTCTCTTCCCCATCTTCCAGTCCTGTGCCAAACACATCATTTCACTGAGCACTAATCAATGCTTTGCTTACTGATGACTTCAAATGTCTATCATTGTTTTATCACTTGAGAAGTTGCATTACCACCGATAATGCTAGTGTGAATACTTTTTGCTGAAAGAAGTCGTTGAAGTTGATGAAGCTTTTTGGTGAAAACTTTTACTGCTAAAGCGATTTGTTGAAAAAAACTATTTTTAAAATGTTAAATTTTCTAAAAGACTGGAAATCAAATTAAAGAAATATGTAAGAGCGCCAAAGTTGACCTAAATTTAAAAAAAAAATCTGAAGTAAAATTGCTTAAAAGTCCATAATAAAAGCCAATTCTGCAAAAATATTTAGTGTGTTGCTTAAATATGAGCTAAACTTCAAATTAGCCCAAAAAACCTTAGTAGATGCAAAATTAACCAAAAAAGCTGGCACATTGCTTAAATAGTAGCTAAACCCAAAATAGCTTAAAATTCCTCAGTAAACTAAATTAGTCAAAAATGTTAGTCTGTTGCTAAATAAGAAGATAAACTCGATATTATCCTATAAAAACCTCAGTAGATAATAAATTAGCCAAAAAATGTTGGTCTTTTGCCAAAATATTAACTAAACTCAAAATTAGCTTAATAAAACATCAATAGATGCTAAATTAGCCAAAAAAAGCTAGCACATTGCTTAGAAACTAGCTAAACTCCAAAATAGCCAAAATTTCTCAGTAAATTAAATTAGACAGAAACGTTAGCCTGTCGCTAAATAAGCTAAACTCTAAATTGGCCTTAAAAGCATCAGTAGATAAAAAAAATAGCCAAAAACATTACCGTTTTGCTAAAATATTAGCTAAACTCCAAATTAGCAAAAAAAAACATCAGTAGATGCCAAATTAGCCAAACAAGCTAGCACGTTACTTAAGTACTAGCTCAACTCCATAATGGCCTAGAATCTTTCAGTAAACTAAATTAGTCAAAAATGTTAGCCTGTAGCTAAAAAAATAGCTACACTCCATTTTTTATTAATTACAGCAAAAGATTAAAAGCCCATGAATATATTTAAAGATTTGTTGCTAATCTACTTAAAACTTTGACTTTCTCATGCACCTCCTATATGGTTGATATTTTGCTCAATATTTCAAAAACTACAAAGTTTATCAACACCAAAAGTACAAGCAGTAATGTCCTGAACGAGCTGAACATTTTGATACCAAGATTGTTAAAAGTTTTTACATGCTAGAAAACGTATGGAAAGGAGCAGGAGAATCACTATTGTGATTGCTTACTAAGCAATTACACAATTAGTCAGGGATATTTTGGCATCATTTAGTCCAGATTAAGTGGTTTTAAAATTATTTTTAACACATTTTTGTAATGACTCACTTAAAAATAGCTTATTATTCAGATTAATTTGGTACAGTTTTTGTGAGCTTTTTAAACGGGTCTGCCTCATCATACCTTCTCATCTTTGTAGGACAGGAAGAGCTGAAACACTTCACTGTTGGATATAACGGGGTGTCTGCACATCCTGGTCATCCAGCCCTGCAACCGCTCCATTCGCATCTTAATGAACTCTTCCTCAAAACGGCCTGAAATTCATGACAAGTTTTCACATCAAAAGCAGAGAAACTGACGGTGGTTTTTGGGGAGTAAAATCCAGCAGCTCACCTGTTACTTGCTTGTCTGGTAAAGAAGGGATGGGGATGGCAGAGCCGAATTTATCCAGGAGCCTCTCATAGAGCCAATCGAAGTGCTTGTATCTGTGATTGACCGGCCGGTTTGTGGTCTGGGAACCAAAGTCAGGGATTCAAACGTTGCTTAAAAGTGTTTTTTAAAAATATCAGTTCCCCATCTTAGGCTTCTCTTACATTGGGTGTTATTTGGTACTCGATGTAGCTCTTGAGACCGTACATCTTTGAACCTTTCTTGGGATCCGCTACAATGCAGTCCAGCTGGGCTTCTGGGTAAGACCAGACGGGACCGACTTCTCCTAACTGAGCAAGAAACACAAGACTTTAGATTTCTGAGTCACACAGTCAGAACAGTGGATGAGATGTAAAGCATGTCCTAATGATTGGTGTTACAATGTTTATAAATAGTTCTCTAACTTACATAAATGGATATTTTCTCTTTGCCTTTAGCAGATTGCTTGCAAAGGAGGTAGAGTTCTGGACCAGATTTGGTGAACCCCGGAAACCTGCTCAAATATTTAAAAGAACAAAGTTTCTGCTTAGTTTCTCCAACTTTTTTCTGTACTTTTATAATAAAAACAACAATAAAGCCAGATGTCCTACTTGTTGAGGGATATTTTCATTGAAGATGCATGCGTTCCTCCCCTCTGAATGGCTCCGCCCTCTCCAGGTTCTGAATAACTGCTGGTGGACTTCATGTCGTCCCATTCGTCGTCCCACTCATCATCTTCTGCCCCTGAGATTGAAATGTTTAGAATCATCACGAGGAGGAGTAAAGAATTTACTAAAGTGTTACTGATCATTCCTGACATGCGTAACAATGTTTCTGATCATTAGACACAAAAAGTTGTTGTTGAACACTTGTTCTTTAAAGATCCTTATAACTCACTGTCATTTTCTGTATGAAGAGAAACAAAAATGTCTGAAGGATACATTTAAAGCAGCTCTTATGAAAGGCCCAAAAACACTGATCTGCCGCTCTGCAGGCAACATCATGTCGATTATTAAAAATATTTGTATGCAAGTCTGATAACCAGACGGATCCACACATGCAAATTATGAAGCATTAATACCCCAATAAAGAAATGGGAGCAGCAGTCTGGATGTAGCTGCATCTCTGCATAAGTTTTTACTTTATTCGTATTATTGGTAGAGCGTTTCTTTTGTCTTAGATTGAGTTGAAATAGTAAAAAAGTTGAGGGAGTCTTTTAAGAAAACTGTTCTAACCGTTTATGAAGATCTGGTGAAGTGAGCACCATGACACTGGGATTGATGAGAGTTTTTGTTTCAACTCATCAGTGGAATTTTTTTAAAGTTTAAGATCAACTGGGACAACACTGCAGAATGATCGAAATACGGGCGACTGAATGCTCTATTTACATGTTATGGATGTTGCAAAGATTTAAATATTAATGCAAATTTGAAAAAAAAAATGACACACAAATGAGGCTTTACATGAAGGAAATACTTTACACCTTTGGATATATAGCTTTTTACTCAGCTACTTGTTAGATTTGATATGAAAATGAGACAAGAACTCTTTACTTTTAAACAAGACTTTTTAAAGCTGAAAAAAACTTAATGTTTCCATTAAGAGAATTTATTATCAAAACCCAGTTTGCACAATTTCAGAGTTAATGGAAATTATTTAATATGCACTTCCACCAATCAACACACAGGTACCACACTGTTAATGTCCCCGTTCACACTCATGCACAAGAAAAAAAAAAAGGGTGAACTTTGCAGCAAGACGTCACCGAGTCAAAAACATTTATTGCCACAAAAACGACAAAACCATCAGCAGGCGACAAACCGATACCTGTGTTATCAATAAGGTATGGGTAGATGTCTTTGTCAAAAAGAAAAAACAAAGAAATGTTACTCTTTTAAGATATATAACAATAAATGTATTTAGGTTTCATTATTATAAAAAATAAATTATGGTTCTTCATAAATGCTAGAAAATATCAGTGAAAGATTTTCTTTATTGTTTATTACTGCAGTTTATTTCCTTTGTATAAAAGGCTTATTTACTTCAGAAGTTAAAAAATGTTTTTAGCTTTAGGCTGCAGAGTTTGTACCTGGGCCTTGGTAAGCCTGAGGGTGGCTGTGTGACGCGGAGCCCCAGGGGTCAGCGGCGTTCCTTCCCGTCTGGGTGCCCTCAGGATTGGCTGGCCAGTTGTTGTTGGAGCCCCTAGAGGGGTCTGCGTTCCACACCGACCACGGATCATTACCGTTGCTGGCCTAAAAGAGATCCAAGGAAGACTGAAGGATGAACAAAAGCAACATGCAGAGGGGGGATTTCAGAATAAGGAAGGAGGCTCATGCTAACACACGGATGCTGCTGCTGCAGCTTCACGGTCTGAGGAGCTTAGGTGAAGTGACATGCTTGCTGAGCTGCAGACAGACATGCAACAGAGAAAGTGCTCCTTCGGTGGATGATTAACACCATGTGCTGCTTACACGTAGAATTAGAGGTTTTACAGCATTCAGGAACGTAGAATGAACAATGATGTTCAGTCGGGCTGATTTGTCAATAATCACTGCTTATCGTGGTGATTGTTGTGACGGTAGATCATGCTGTCTGCAGGTGATGTGAAGAGCAGGGTGGGGGGGTCACACAGTTTTTGACTGAAACGAGTGCAGTGGGGGGAGGAAAGCCTTTGGTTCATGCGTTTGATCAGCCCACCACCTTGAAGTGGCAGTTACCTCCTCAGGGGGTGAAAGAATGGGGGGGGCGGGGGTGTCAGTGGAGCCCCCAGCTTCTACCTTTTGAGGAAAAAGAGGTGACATCATCACAAAGCGACGGCAGCAGTGCAGGTAAATGATGAGCAGCGGGCGGGTTACAGGAGCTATGTCCGAACTCCCCCCCACGCACTATATAGTGCGCCGGTGATCTCTAATAAATATAGTTCTTAATGTAACTCCAAGGAAGGTTTTTTATTCACAGAAATACTTTTTTGAAGACCAAACCATTTTTTATTACGTTTCATAAAGAGCTGTTTTTATTTTTAGTCACTCGACTAAATGAAAAGAAAAATAGCTCGAAATGACTTGTTAAGAAATATGAACTTAGTAAGAATTACTAACAAAAGTTAAGTTATAATTTATTTTTTTATGATCATGAGTACTATTATGCCAAGTTTCTTATATGTTGTTTTATGTATGTCATATGTTATGCTGGGTAATTTTTGTTATTTGTAATGTTCCCATTGAAGTTTTATGTAATGTAACTCAGTTATAAATAAAGCTTAAAAAAAAAAAAAAAACGATATAGTGTGTTCACCATTTTCTAGTGCTGTCCGAATCTACTAATTCCAAAATCTAAAAGTCTTTGCAAAAAAACTAGCGTGCATCGATGCTCACTAGATTAGCAAATATAGACCACAATGCATTGCGGTCGAACAATTACAAACAACAAAAATGTTTAAATGTAGTTTTTGAAGAAACCATCCGCATTTTCACTATCAGAACACATTGGAACAATAAATAAATGTCGTGTCCTTTAAAATCCAGTGCACTATAAAGTTTAGTGCTGCCACAAAGAATGACGATTATTTTTTCTGATTAGTCGACTCTTCAGGTTATTGGTAAACTGGATGTAAAACAAACATATTAACCATCATTAGCTTTAAACTAAATAAAAACTAGATATAGCATTACCTGTGATAATGCTAGTGTGAATGCTGTAAGCTGAATTTGGCCACTGAAGATGCTGAAATTGATAGCTCAAATCACTGAAACAGATAGCTGAAAACGCTGAAGTTAATAGCTGAAATGACTGAAGCTGATAGCTGAAAAACGCTGAAGCTGAAATCACTGAAGTTGATAGCTGAAATTACTGAAGTTGATAGCTGAAATCACTGAATCTGATAGCTGAAATATCTAAGGTTGATAGCTAAAAACACTGAAACTGATAGCTAAAAACGCGGAACTTAATAGCTGAAATAACAGAAGTCGATAGCTAAAAATGCTGAAGCTGATAGCAGAAATCACTGAAGCTGACAGCTAAAAATGCTGAAGCCGATAGCTGAAAACGGTGAAATTAATAGCTAAAAATCTCTGAAGCTGACAGCTAAAAATGCTGAAGCTGATAGCTGAAAACGCTGAAATTAATAGCTAAAAATGCTGAAGCTGATAGCTGAAAACGCTGAAGTTGATAGCTGAAAGCGCTGGACTTGATAGCTGAAATCACTGAAGCTGATAACGCTGAAGTTGATAGCTAAAAAAGAGCTGAAGTTGATAGCTGAAATCACTGAAGCTGATGGCTGAAAACGCTGAAGCTGATGGCTGAAAACGCTGAAGCTGATGGCTGAAAACGCTGAAGCTGATAGCCAGCTAAAACATTAGTTAAATGCTAAATAGCCCTAAAAAACTGAAAAAAGCCTGTTAGCCAAAACAGATAGCTTGCAGCTGAAGCATTAGCTAAACTTCAAAATAGGCTTAAAAAAACAAAAACAGCCTCAATTAGCCAAAATAGCTAGCATGTAGCTGAAATATGAGGTAAACTCCAAAATAGCCCAAAAAACCTTAATAAATGCCAAAGTAGTCCAAAAAGCTAGCAGAATGTCATTATAACTTTCCACTTTACTACACTCCGACTCTATATAATATAAAGTAACTATTAAATTAGTTGTTGATTATTTTAACAGTCGATTAGTAGACTAATCGTGGCAGCCCTTATATAGTTGTTTTTGTGGTTGGCGGTTAGGGTGGGAATTCGGACACAGCCAGTGATGGCGACTGAATGAGGTGGAGAGCTCATGTGGAACGGCACAAAAAGACCTGCGCCTCACTTTTCTACTGATCCAGCAGCACACTCACTTCTGTGAAACTTCCTGCTCCACTAAAAACAGATTTTTCCAGCCTTATTTTCACACTTGTGCAGCATTTGTATGTGATGCAACTTCTGCGAATATCTTCTGCAGCAGCTGCTCTCACTTCTTCATCCGTCCCTTACACAAACGCACAAGTCTTGCTGCACACTTCTGCTTTTCTCTTTTTAATAGTATTGCAGCCGGAGATTAGTGGAAACCTGACGGATGAACGGCACTGATCGCCATGCCAACATCTCCACGGAGGCTTTCGGCTGGTGAACTTTAAGAGGCAAAGCGGCGTCTGCACTTGTTGAGGGTTACGTCTCCCAGAAACCGCTGGTGTTCTTCTTAGTGAAAGCTGTAGAGCAGCTCAGTATAAATCAGTCGGGAGACACATCAACCCTCCATGGAAGATCATGAGTTTCCCTCTCAGAACACAGGAAGAACTAGACCACTTCTGCTGAATGAGAAACTGCACAGCACCATAAAAGATGACACAACACAACCAGGACAGAGTCTGCTTGAACTCTTAGCATCAAATTAAAATAACTTTGATAAACTGCCATTGCAAATATGATTGAGAAATATCTATTTTATTAACATGGTTCACCTTTTGCAGTCATTAAGATTTTTTTTCAATGCCACTTTGATGGTAAATTTCAGCTCTTACGAGTTATTATGAAACATATCTTCCTTGATAAACGAGTAAACTGCACAATCAGAAGTTAAAAGCTTCCCTTAATACTCGAGTATGATACCTGGGTTGGTGCAGATGTTGATGCAGGTGCGAATGCATCGAAGAAAGACAGGTCCGGGGCTGCAGGATTCCCTACGTTTGCAGGAGGTGCAGCGGTTTGACCGAACTGCAGGATGAAAAAAAGAGAAAAGAGCGGGATTCAATACGGTTAATATTTCTGCAGAACATCTGCTCAACAGATCCTCTCTTTTTACAGAAGAATGCTGCCGTCTTTGTGTGTGTTTTGATCAAAAGTACAGACAAACATGTATCTCTGTACACTTTATTTATGATTATCAGCAAACCAATGTGTTTTCACAGTTTGAGCACAGGCTGATATGTGACCAAACAATTCCCCCGTTTGCTGAAAGTGAGAATGAGGTGTAAAAACAGACACTTGGTCGTCTGTTTCTGATCAAAGAGACCGAATCTGAACTGTGAACATCGCAGGCTCCACTTTAGACCAGACTCTTTCTGGATGTTTAACGGCTGAATCATCTCCACAGGGTGAAGTCATGAAGTCAAACACACAAAACAACTCGGATCAGCAAATCCATGACGGAGGAACATCCTGTTGAGGGTTTTTTTTTTTTCAAGTTAGACACAGCAGCAGAATGTCCTTCTCTACTACGACAAAACTGAGCCTCACTGAGGTGCTGATAGACCTGGAACGTTAAAAGATTGTTTAGACTCTTTTTCTGATAGCAAATATCCTTGACCTGAACAAAATGATGATTCTGTAGTAGCTGTAAAGGAGTTATTCCACTAGAATTGGACTTAATTATTTACTTTTATCTATTAGAAAAAACATTTTCTCATTTCAGGCATTAATTTCTTTCATTATGTGGTTACATTCATTTTTCAACACCGTTAGTACACTATGAAAGCTCCCTGAACAGCATCATATTAATCACATGTATTCTTGTTAAATCAGTTCAAACAGAAAATAGACAATAAAAAAGATATATTTCTTACTTGATTCCTAAAATACAACTAATTGGTGAAAGCACACCAGTCATTTTCATGAAAACATCGTTTCATTGAGGAATTGCAATAACAAAAACACTGACTAGATGATATTTTTCCAATATTTTAGACAAAAGTCAACAAACACTGAAAATGTTAGTGTCACGGGGTTAAAACAGCGTGACCTTTTCCACAGTTTTCTATTTTATGTTCATGATGGGATGTTGAGTCACTGAATTTAGACAACTCCGAATTACAAAATAAAAGACAGGAACTGATTTCCCTCCTTCTGAGGTCCAACGGTCCGAAAGAACTTCCTGATTTATATGTAATTATGGATAATACCATAGGATTCAGCATGGAGGGGGGGTTATTTGTGGGACAGGTTTGAGGAGTTACTCAGGGACAAAAATAACACGATTTTAATAAATATTTTAATGTCAATTAATTAGCTTTAGATCAGGGGTGTCAAACTAAATCGCACAAGGAGCCAAAATCCAAAACAAACTAAAAACACTAGCTAAAAACGCTGAAGCTATTAGCAGAAAACAATTAAGCTGATAGCTAAAATATTAGCTAAATGCCAAATTAATCTAAAAAAAAAAAAAAAAAAATTAGATTAACCAAAACAGCTGGCATGTATCTGAAAAAATAGCTAAACTTCAAACTATCTTAAAAAACTGAAAAAAGGCCTAAATTAGTCAAAGCAGCTAGCATGTAAATATTAGCCAAACTCCAAAATAGCCTAAAAAACTTAAAAAGAAAAGGCTAAATTATCCAGAACAGCTAGCATGTAGCTGAAATATTAGCTAGAAACAGCCTAAAAATCTCAGTAAATGCCAAAATAGTTAAAAAAAAAAAAAGCTAGCAGAATGGCAATTTTTTAAAACTTTAAAACTGTAACGTAACATAATAATAAATAATAAAAAGGCAGGAATATTATTCCAGAATATTTCAATGTGATTATAAAGCTGTTTTAAATACATTGTTTGATGACCAGTTATATTAAATACAAGCTGGGAGAGGAGAGGGCCTCAAATTGAGTCATTTCCATAGAAAGACTGACTGTTAAACAGGAATCTCTAACTGTAAAGTCAGAATCACCTCAATGTAATCCTCAGGCACCAATCCAACTTCCCCTCGGGAGTTCTGAGCTTCGATCCAGCCGCCTCCAATATTCTGAAACATGAAAACACAAGCATGAACTTCCTGAAATATCAGAGGCGGGAACATGCGAGAAGGGAACTGGGAAAGTTAGATGAGGAAAGTTACATGAAAAGAAAACTTTTTGGTATTTAGCTCATTTTTATTCTTTCTAACGTTACAGATAAATGGTTGGAGTCGAGATGGTGAAATAATCAATGAGGGCTTGTTGCTTCAGAGACGCAAAAATCCGGCTTTCCTGATACATGTGTGAGTGAGTAAATGGAAGCAGATTAGTAAACTATGTGGGTCAACCGTCAGTGGTCTTTGAACTGCTGATAAGTGACAGAGATGACATCATGTTTGCTCAGTCTTTGTTTCCATCTCTCTTCTCAGCATTTATAAGACAAGTTCCATACTAGAATGACAGTCGTGTTGTTTAGTTTCTGTTCTGGTTGGTTTCAGTAACCTCACTAAAGGAAAGTATTTGTAAACATATAATGACATCACTGAAGTTTGTGGGAGGGATATCCAACAATTTCCAGTTAGAGGGTGTAGTTTGTGTAAATGTTTAATTGTGATTTATTTTTGGGGTACAAAAAGTTAGATGCCTTGTAAAAATCTATCCCTGAAAGCATGCACCTTATATGTGGTAGTATAAGGCAGAAAAAAACAGTAGATCAGGGGTGTCAAACTCAATCGCTCAACGGGCCAAAATCCAAAACACACTTTAGGTCACGGGCCGAACAGGATAAACATTTATGCAACACTCTAAAACTAATTTTTAAAACCATAACTTTTTAACATAATTATGAACTATATATATAGCATTAACTGTGATAATACTAAGTGTGAATGCTATGAGCTGAATTTGGCCGCTGAAGATGCTAGTGCTGATAGCTGATAATGCTGAAATTGATAGCTACAAATACTGAAGCTGAGAGCCAGCTAAAATATTAGCTAAATGCCAAATAAGCCTAAAGTACAAAAAAAATAAAAAAATAAAAAAAATTGGTAAGCCAGAACTAGCATATAGCCGAAAAATAGCTAAACTTCAGAATAGCCTAAAAAACTGAAAAAAGCCAAAATTAGCCAAAACAGTTAGCATGTAGCTGAAAAATTAGTCTTACTTCAATATAACAAAAAAAATAAATAAAATAAAGCTTAAATTAGCCAAAACAGCTAGCATGTAGCTGAAAAATTAGTCTTACTTCAATATAACAAAAAAATTAAATAAAATAGAGCTTCAATTAGCCAAAACAGCTAGCATGTAGCTAAAACATTTGCTAGACTCCAAAATAGCCACAAAAAAAACAGAAAAAAGCAAAAGTTAGCCACAACGGTTAGAATGTAGCTGAAAAAAATAGCTAAACTTCAAAATAGCCTAAAAAAATTAAAAAAGACTAAATTAGCCAAACAGTTAACATGTTACTGAAAAATTACCCTTACTTCAAAATAGCCAGAAAAAGCCTAAATTAGCCAAAACAGCTAGCATGTAGCTGAAATATTAGCTAAACTCCAAAATAGTCTAAAGAAATCTTAGTAAAGGCCAAAATATTCCAAAAAGCGAATTGATAGGTCAATTTTTAAAACTTTAAAACTGTAACTTTATAACATAAATATAAATAATAAAAAGAGAGGAATATTATTCTAGAATAAATCAACTTAAACCTTAAATAACTTTCAATATTATACTCTGCATAAAGATATATTCTGTCAAAATGATACATAATAAATTAGCACAAGATAAGATTGGGTTATTAATAACAACCAAATAAAATTATCTGACGGGCCGGATAGAATTACCCCGAGGGCTGGATCCGACCCCCAGGCCTTGCCTTTGACACATGTGCACTAAGGTATTAAACTTTACCTGATTTGTGACGGTGATTGTCTCGCCCTCCTTCACTGTCAGCTCATTGTTTCCAGGCTCCGCTGTGAAGTCGTATAAAACTTGTGCCTGCCGTTAAAAAGCAGAAATCAGGTTGACTGGGAAGTTCCTGGATGAAATTTCTTACAAATACATCAAAGACTAGAAACAGTGACCTCTGTGATCGCCCAACTGTTGTAAAGAGAAATAAGGGCACGGGGTAACAGGACAGACTCGTTTTTCTGTTTAGCCGACTGAATGAAAATCTAACCACAGATGGTGTAAAAACAGAAAATTTTCAGCTTGTGCAAATGTAAGTGTGGATAAAGAGAAGGCAATATAAATATATAAATAAACGGAGGAAATATGCATTCTTTAAGACTATACTACCTGCTAAAAGAGAGAGACAAGAGAGTTACTGTTAAAACATTTGCTGACTCAGTTATTTTTTTAGAATAAAGCCTGAAACATCAGAAAGTAGACATGCATTCTATACAAAAAAAATGTAATTTAGTAATCCTTAAATAACTTTATTCCCCTTACAGAATGTCTGCATGCACACACGTGTATAGATTTGTTCATATTAAAAAGAAAAACTAATAGGTAAGCTGCTATTTCTCATTTTAAATATGTCTAATGGAGAATTTAGACACCTAAAATGGGAATAAAAAGCATTTACCTGCTATGGCTTTAAAGTTTTGACACAAATAACAGTGTTAGAGTTTCATAAATATAATATAAATATAAATAGTTGTTTTAGAATTCGTAATGATTTTAAATTACAGTTTATATATTATAGAAACACTAACAGCATTCATAAGAAATTAAAAAACTTTAGTTGACAAAAACAATCCCATCTTTTTAGTATCTATATGAGGTTGTTGGATTTAAAAAAAAAGATATAATGGGGAAATATGTTGGTTTTACAGCAGGTTTCATTTATTTTACTCCTTATAATTCTACCTGTTAGGTAAGAAATACACACATAAAAGCAAAATTGAACACTTAAGATTATTATGACTATTATTTAGGAAAAAAATGCATAAAAATAATTTTAAAAAGTATTATTCCAACCTAACAATACTTATAGTCATTATTATGACCATAATTTAGATCAAAATAATAATTAAAAAAATATTATTCCACCATATAACATTTTTTGAAAGTTAAACATTATTACAGTGTATTTAAAAAATGGTTAAATCCATTCTGGTAGAGTTGTTTACAAAAGTGCGACAGTTAGGGCCATTTTCCGCCACTACACCAATATAACTACACTACCCAGAATGCCACAGGAGAAGCTATGACCTGCAGTGGGGAGGTAGTAAAATGTCACAAGATACCTTTTTAATGAGAAATATTTTCCACATATAACCCATAAAGTGGCTTTATATTTTACTCCAACACTTGTACCACCAACCACCGTGACCCCTGTCCTTCACTTCTCAAATAGTGGCCGTTTTAAGCGAAGTTAACCGCGTGAAGCGACAAACTACGAAACTACAACTTCTGACATTACGAGCCCTCTGGTGTTCCTAACGCTAGAACAAACAAGCGTTTGTGACACTTACTAGACAGAAAACGAGGTCTTAAAGTTCCCAACAAAAGTTAGCGGGCCTACCTTAAACGCCATAGTGACAGCATGGATCAGTCATTCCAAAAACAGACCGGGTAGTTTCCAAGAGTCCTCAGCTGGACATTTCTTCCCCGCTGTTTTTTTTTCAGCTAAAGACGAAGAAAACACGACGAGCGAACTTCCCGCTGGAAATACGTCCCGACTCACACATTAAACGTGTGAATAAAAACGTTAAAAATGTTTCAAATAAAAAAGTATGTGTGGGGAAAAAATGACAGAAATGACAGTACTACTTAAAAAGAGTACCAAATTTGAAAGGCGTATTCAACTGCTGACAGCGCGGAGGAAGGAATGACCTGTGACTGGAGGAAAACCGGAAAACGGCTTCAGCTCTCACCCACGTCCTGTCTGTTCACTGGAATATGAATAATAATTAAAAACAAAACGTTTACGACGATTAGGGGCGTCATTATGTCCGTAGAAAAAGTATTTTGAAAACAGATTTTATTTATTGTTTTTTTGCTTTGTTCTCCAAAAGTGAAATATGAAACATTACCTTTTTGCTCATTAGCACCTCAAGTGGGAGTAAATTATGCTACCTATCA
>NC_050535.1:16308533-16314684 GCF_002922805.2 Oryzias melastigma | reverse complement strand
ATCGCGTTTTCTGCGATTAATCGCAAATTAATATGTGGCCTTTGTTTTTATACGTACAACTCTTTGAGATGTATTTTTAATATGAAAATTGCGTTTTAAATAAAATCAATTTGAATTTCCTTGTGACAATGTTTTAACTCTTTAAACAGACTTTTTTCAATTAATTTCACAATTACATGAGCTCCACATTTATCCTCATATTGGCCTATAAACTAAACCAGCAATTCTGTGATTATATAGTTTGCAATGAAGGTGCATTTGTTTTCCATCTGGAATTTGCAGATGCTGCAACCAAATGTATCTGACTTATAAGTGACTTTTTGGTCTTCAGTTTAATTATAGCAATTGAATGTTTTTAAATGTAGAAAAAGAAACCACAATTTTCACATATAACCATATATATAACATTTATATATAATTCAATTCAGTTCAATCTATTGAATAAAGATGAGAGGGATTTCAATACAGAAAAAATGGTGACCATTAAAAAAAAGAATATTCTCGTTTTTTAAAACAAGATCTCCCCCTGCTGTGCTTAACGTGCCATTACAAAGTCCATAATTGACAACTTTTTTTGTAAACGTCTATATTAAGGCCATGTGGTGAATTTACCTAACAAAACATAACTTTTCGCTTATATCTTTAGTTAAAAAAAGAATAACAAATATGTGCCCGACCCCCCAATTTTTACTGCACCTTTTACAGTTTTTCTCAATTTTTTGGCTCTTCTCTTGAAGTTGAAATGACATTCTCAACATTAAAAATAAATGTTTGCACACTAACACTTCTGCACAACAGTTCAGCGTACAATTAAAAAGAAAATCTTTTAACCAAAACTCATCAGAGACGCTTCAGTAGCAGCTTTTTCCTTAAGTAAAGAGTTAATGTCATCACAATTGCATTCATAACAACAATAATAAAACTTTATGAAAAGTCATCTTGTAACAAAAATAAAAAATAGAAAAACTGAAAGTAAACCTTGGGTAAGCAAGGGAATTATTAATGCTTGTAAGAAGAAAAACTTTCTATACAAAGAATTCTTAGTAAAATTCAGTTGTGAAACACAGTTAAACATAAATCAAATAAAAACAAACGAATTACAAAAAAACAGAAAAAAGATTATTATATGAAATTCCTCAAAAATAATAAAAACAACATAAGGAACAAATGAAAAATGCTAGATACAATTATCAAAGGTAGAAGAGAGAAATCTGTCTTTCTTTCTCTCTTCTCAAATTCAAACGAGTTCATAAATAATAAATCATGGATTGCCATAGAGTTCAATGAATATTTTGTAAACTGTCGATTTGATCTTGCAAAGGAAATCCAACCAACCAATATCATAAATAACATAAAAATAACATATTTGAAAATCATGGATTCTGTATTCTTAAAAAGAACAGATGAAGATGAACAGATTCCCTGAAATGAAAGAAGCAAAGGTCATACCTATATTTAAAGATGGCGATAAACATAGGTTCGTTGGAGTTCGCTCATCCAGTCCATATGTATTTTGTGGATTTGGAGAAGGCGTTCGACTGTGTTCCCCGTGGTGTCCTGTGGAGGGTGCTCTGGGAATATGGGATCCGGGGAGCCTTACTGAGGGCTGTCCGGTCTCTGTACGACCGGAGCAGGAACTTGGTTCGCATAGCCGGCAGTAAGTCAGACCTGTTTCCGGTGCATGTTGGACCCCTTCAGGACTGCCCTTTATCACCGGTTCTGTTCATAGTCTTTATGGACAGAATTTCTAGGCGCACCAAGGGGCCGGAGGGGATCTGGTTTGGGGACCACAGGATTTCATCTCTGCTCTTTGCAGATGATGTTGTTTTGTTGGCTCCATCGAACCGGGACCTCCAGCATGTATTGGAGCGGTTTGTAGCCGAGTGTGAAGCGGCTGGGATGAGGGTCAGCACCGCTAAGTCTGAGGCCATGGTTCTCGACCTGAGAAAGGCAGTTTTCCCTCTCTCGGTGGGTGGAGTGCTCCTGCCTCAGGTAGAGGAGTTTAAATATCTCGGGGTCTTGTTCACGAGTGATGGAAGATCGGAGCGTGAGATCGACAGGCGGATTGGAGCGGCGTCCGCTATTATGCGGTCGCTGTACCGGTCCGTTGTGGTGAAAAGAGAGCTGAGCTAGAAAGCAAAGCTCTCAATTTACCGATCAATCTTCGAGCCAGTACTCACCTATGGTCATGAGCTCTGGGTCATGACCATCCCGACTACGAGCGGCTGAAATGAGTTTTCTCATTTGCTCTCATAAATTTGTGGAAGATATAACATCTGCAAATAGAAAAACAAAAAAAAAATATGCAGTGGAAATCTTTATGGATTAAAAAAAAGGTTTCAATACTATTGATCACAAATTACTAATAAATAAACTGTACATGTATAAAATGAGAGGACTGGCCCTAACTTGGCTTAGCAGTTATTTGCACAACAGACAGCAATATGTTGAAATAAATCAGGTAAAATCAAAAAGATTATCAATAAAAATTGGTGTTCCTCAAGGTTCAGTTTTGGGGCCGCTATTATTTACTCTGTATATCAATAATATTTGTGAAATCTGTTGAAAGCCTGTTGAAAACTATGTTTTTTGCAGATGACACCAACTTATTCTGCTGTGGAGACAATTTGGGAGAGTTACTGGATGGCGGTGGAAGAGAACACAAAACATTTAAGAGTTGGTTTGATCTTCATAAGTTAACATTAAACCAAAAAAACTAAGTTCACGATATTCGGTGACAGAACAGCCAACACTAATGGAAAACTCATGATTAATAATGCTGGAATTGAAAGGGTTTTTGAAATAAAATTTCTAGGTGTAATAATTGACGAAATATAAAGCTAGAAGAAACATAAACTATATTAATAATAAAATGTATAAATCAATGTCTATACTATATAAAGTTAATCATTTCCTAAACCAGTCATCATCAAACACCTTGTACTGCTAAGGGTGATGTACTTAATAGATATGAAGAAACTAATAAAATACTTTGATTGTTTATATATAAATATAAACACTTGAAATTATTGTATATGAATACATACAGTATTGTGTATGAGTATATACAGTATACTTCAGAGAACTGGGGATTGGCCTGTAATTAATCACCTTGTTTTTTGTGTGTGTTCATTTTACTCTGTATCGATAAAGATATCTGCGTAACAGGTATTTGACCTTGTGATGAGTCAGTCTACATATTTGAATGGAAGTATTTCCTTGTGAAAACAGGATATTTTCTGCATGAAAATGGTGCCAAAAGCAAACAATTGTGTGTAGTGTTTGAAAAAAGTGTTGTGAAAAAAACTGTAACTGTAACTCATAACTGACATCACAAAATGGGCGGAACCCCCAAGTAGCGAAAAGCGGTGTCTCAGATATTAAGTCGTTTTACTTCCCGGTATGAAAAGAAGAAGCAAAAATACCTCATATTTCATGAATAATTGGTTGTTTTTCTAGCATTCCAAAGGTAATAGATAATCATATATATGGATATAGTTTACTTGAAAAGACAAAAGTAAAACTCAATTTACCCCCTGTAAGGAAAAACACTGTACTTGTGTGAGAATAGGAAGTAAAGATTCAAAGAGTTTATTGTCATCTGTACATTAAAGAAACTGGCTTCTCTGTACAATGAAGTTCTTACTTTGTAGTTCACTGAATGCCATAAAATGTTTAAGGTTAGTAAAAAAATAAAGGATATTTACAGGATGTCTACAAAGAGAATAAAAACTGAATATTAATACAAAATATATATATAAAAAAGTAAACAATAAACTATTCATCTGTAAATGACTAAACCTATTTACAAATCAGCTGTCATGAACTGTGAAGTACATGTGCAGTTATTGAATAATAAAGTAAATAGCATTAATGATAAATAATTCAAATGGAAAAAGGTGCAGTTTCTTGGAAAGAAAGTGTTCCTGAGTCTGGTGGTTCTGCACTTCACACTCCTGTCCCTCCGGCCCGTGGGAACAGACCTGCTCGGGGTGGGCAGGGTCCTTGATGATGGAAGCAGTTCTCCTCAGGACCATGAGCTTGTAGATGCTTTGCAGCGAGGGGAGAGGAGTCCTGGTGATTTTGGACACAGCCTTTACATCTCTCTCCAGGCGCTTGCGGACCGTGGCGGTAGAGCTGCTGTACCGCACTGTTATGCAGCTGGTTAAGATGGACTCAACGACGCAGCTGTAGAAGTTACTGAGGATCTGTGGCGACATGCCATAGTTCCTCAGAAGGTCTAGGCGCTGATGAGCTTTCTTCACCAGTGTGGTGTTTAGAGTCCTGATGAGGTTCTTACTGAGCCATACTCCAAGATATTTGAAGATGCTCATCCTCTACACCTCCAGACCCCGTATAAACATGGCTGATTACTGTTTAGTTTTTTTTGTTTACAGAAATGAAACAATAAAAAAATAAAAACAGAGTTTTCATTTTTCTTGACTACTGCAAACATTACATGATAACATAAAAAGTTTCTTCCAGCTGTCTCCAAACAAAGAAAGTTGAACAAAGACACATGATTTTGCTTGCAGGGCCGTACGGTCGTCATGAACGTCACTACACAGCATCAGTGGTGGTATTATTACTTTGACTTTGGGAAACGACAGAATTTCTGCCCCAACATTTCAGTTTTTCTGTACACCTCCAGAAGTTACAGGAATTAAATGCATACAGGAGAGGATTCAAGGCGCTACTCAAAAGGACAATTGCTCCAAAAGTGTACCGTGAATTCGTGCAAAAGTCCATGAGGTCCTTAATATTCTGAGTCATTGCAGTCAAACTCAGTACATTGATGACATGGTAGGGAAAGTACAAGAGAAAGAAGGTCACAGTGACGCTGGAAATCAGTCTGGTTGTTTGAGGATGGTTGAATAATACTGATCGATTCACCTTCCTGTAAAGGCTAATGTATGAAAAAGCTACAATGAACATTGTTATAAATCCCACTGTCATTTCCTCTATCAGCACAACCCTCAGAGCTTCTGATGAGTAATCAAAACCACAATACTTCTTTACTTCTGTGCCTACCTCCTTTCGAGTTATGCAATTAGGGATGGATGCAATGAGTGAAGCTATCCACAGCAGAACCAGAAGACGCTTTGCTCCAAAGTGATTTAAAGCATTCCTCTGTTTCACAACAACCAGATAGCGCTGGACACTTAACAAAGTCACGGTCAACAGACTGCAAAAAATACTTAGGAACAACAGGAATGTTAGAAGTTTACAGGCCACAAGCCCGAGGGTCCAACTGAAAAGCTGATCATAGATCCAGAATGGAAGGGTCAGCACACAGAGAAGGTCCGACACGGCTAGATTCAGCATCAGACTCTGGCTCAAAGGGGACAGAGTCTGGATATTCGGCTTGAGAATGAGCACAGCAATGTTTCCAGAGAATCCCAGCAGAAAGCTCAAACTTAGCACCGCAGCACGAGTTAAATCTGTGATGTCCCAAGAAGAAGAAAGAAGATGTCCTGAAGTGGAAGTATTGGTGGTGAACGCAGTTGAGTTGTTCGTCTCCATCCTGTAGTCTGGTGGCTGGCAAGTTCTGATAATTGGCTCATGAGGATGAGCTGTTAAATTATGCTGAAGACGTAACAGGACATTTTCAGCCTTCCCTTTATGGAGACAAAATTTCTCTACAAGGAAATGTAGTCGAACGAAATGCAAATGTTATGAAAATTTTTATACGTTTTCAACACATTTCATGGTAATAACTAGAAACAGGGGAATTACTCCCTTTAATATCTGGCTATGCACTTGTGCAAACCAAACAAACATCAGTAAGTAATATCACGTAAGTAACATCTTAATATTACTTCTTAAGATAAAAAAAAAAAACAAGAAAAAAAAGGTCATGACTAAAAGGGCGTGTCCTACGGTTTCTTTCAGAGACGATCATCATGTGAGAAGGGTTGAGCATCCAAAGTGCAGTTCCAAGTAGGAACCGTTATAATTTATGCAGTTTTACCGAAACCAAAAGAAACTGCTGCAAACGGTGCTGCATTTCAGTGCTCAGTTTCATAGAAGGTCTATTTGTCTTAAGACATTCCAATCACTACACTCTTCAGTACTTTGAATTTCACAGCAGATCACAGAAGTTTGACAGGTTTCTGCGTCACATCAGTCAATCAGGAACTCAGCTTTGGAC
>NC_050535.1:16276157-16308428 GCF_002922805.2 Oryzias melastigma | reverse complement strand
AAGTATGATAGGTATTCAGTATTGTTAAATTGAATCTTCAGAAAGTCTTCAGTATCAAACTGAAATTGAGTTTTTCTTGTTTATTTCATTTATTTTGTACATCATACTGCAAAAATATATCGATTATTCTTCCTTCAAGTGGTTTAAGTATTCTTTGTAATATGTGTTCTTTAACGTTCAAAGTAGAAAAAAAAATATATCTGCAAATTTTCTTAATATTATATGTTACAATATTTTGGAATTTAAAAAGATCTTTTTCTTGCTTTTTTAATTTCTGGTGTTAGTTTTTAGGCAATTTTGCTGCTTTACTATAACCAGATAGTGCTGGACACTAACAAAGTTACTGTCACCAAACTGCCATAAAGGCTGAAGTACAGTATGTAAGGAATGTTAGAAGTTTGCAAGCCACAAGTCAAAAGGTCCAACTTTGTATTCATCTTTCAACTATTGATCCCTTTTTTCCCCTTCATGTACCCCCATCTGTAATATCCCTCTCTCACTCTTTAGTCTTTCATCTGGTCTAAAAAAATTTATGCAAATATAATATATTTAAAATACCTAAGGGGTTTATACAAATATACACCTGATGCATGCAAAGATTCATAGCGTCCTTCTGTAACAGTAAAATCTGTCCAACACAAGATGCTTTCAGCTCTTATTTGTTTTCTAGGCAGGACAATTTAAATACATAAGCAAATAAATAAACAAATAAAATGAAATAGTAAATAATATGATGTGGAACAACATTTACAAAAAGTTTGAAAGTCTCAGTGAGACTGGGATCTTTTTGTTTTAATCAATTAATGTATTTATTTTATCAGCTTGGGAAACATATTTTAACAGTAATATTTCCTAATTCTTTTTAGGTTCTTCAGCATTTGTCATTTTTTTAAAGTAGGAATAAGAATTCCACATTTACAAATCAATTGCATTATTCTTAATATTTTGTATTATCATATTTAAGCAGTGTTTTCCTTGTTTATGTTATTTGGCACAATTTGGTGCAAACCTTAAAACCAAAAACATATCAGCTTTTGTTTAAATTTTTAGGTGTTCTATAGTTTAGTAAAAATGTGTCAAACTTAATCAGCTAAATCTCAATAGATTTTGTTGTCAGAATTTAAAACAACATTGCAGATTTAAAAAAAAAAAAAAAAAAACAGTTTTGGTTGCAAAGAGAGCTTTTTCGCCCTCTTTTGGTCGCTATGCTTCTCTGCATCTCCAAAGATTTAACCTCCTGTGTCTTTATGATTTTCTCTATAGCATGGGCATTGAACACTTGAGGATTGTGCTGCTCTGTGCAGCCGCTGTGACAGTTTCTGCAGATTTGATGATGAACAGGAGCAGCCAGGCAGCTTGTGCAGCAGACGGGCCCTGCCAAAGCTGCTTGTGACACACACTAAACACTAAAGAACACCATTGTTTAAGGGGAAGAAGGAAAATTAAAGCAATTGGCAGCCTGAGGTGTTCTGTGGAATCGGGTGTCACTTACCATCATTAGACTAAACCACACAGGAGAGGATTCTGGGATATGAGACTTTGCATGAAAGTGGCGCTTGCGCACACACTGGCGTCAGTCTAAAGAGGATCAATGAGACTTTTTTGTACAACGAATGACACTCTTATCAGTTCATGCTCGGAAAAAACGGCAAGTTTATGAGGAAGATAAACGATTTGTTATCAACGATTCTCCGTTCATCACCAGCTACCCTTGCATCTCTTCAGGTTGCTCTGGAGTCCTGGTTTCCCCAAAACATGTGTTGATAGCAGCACATTGCATCCATGATGGCATTGATTAAGTAGAAGGTACCAGGAAGCTTAAAGTTGGGGTGTTAAAGCTCAAGAGAAAGAGAGAGAAAAGAAAGAGAGCGACAGAGACATGGGAAACATTTAATTCAGATACATTTTATTTATATAGTACCTTTCATCTAAAGAAACATCTCAAAGTTCTGTACATAAAACAAATAAAAATACAAGAAAACCATTCCCCACAAATGCAATAAAATAAGATAAGCCCCTCATAATAATAAACACAGAAACAAAACAGATAAAATAGAAGAGATTATAAGAAAACCCAACGCTAGTAGTACTTAGAGGAGTAACTTTAAGGCACTGTCCTCCTATTGACTGGGGTGTCAGCATCTAAGCAACACGAGCACGTCCTGCTCATCCTTAGCACCCCCCGCCCCAAAGCCTCCAGCCCCCCGGACCCAGTGCACTCGACCGGGCACGCAAGGCTAGGCAGCTCAGAGGACACAGAACAAGAGAAGCCAGAGGACAAGCAGGACCATGAATCCATGAGCCCGAACACACACCCCCCTGCCGAGAGTGAGAAGATGCTTGTAAACAATCTAAAATAGTCGATAAAAAAGATGAAATACTGTATAAAACAGCAAAAGTATAAAAATACAAACTTAAGTAAGTGTAAAAAAAAAAGAATAAAAACACCTCAAATGTAATATCGTAAAGTAACAAAATAACAAAAGTTGAGTAACAGGTATAAAACAAATAAATACATGGTAAGATATAAAAAATATAAGAATAAAATGCTTGATCCCAAATACTATCTACTTAAAAGCTGAGTTAAATAAATGTGTCTTTAATTTCTTTTTTAAAAACCTCAACAGTGGATGAAGCCCTCACGTCCTCAGGCAGGCTGTTCCACAGGCGAGGCCCATAGTGTCTAAGAGAGGCCTCACAGTAGATTTATGTTCTGACTTTAGGGACCTTCAGCAGGCCCGCGCCTGAGGACCTGAGAGCTTTAGGAGGTGCATAGGCTAAAACTCGGTCTGGTATAAAAGAAAGACCAAGACCATGAACACTCTAACAAACTATTAAAAGAATCTTAAAATCAATCCTAAAGCTGACAGGGAGCCAGTGCGGAGATTTCAGGATCGGTGTAATGCACCAAGACCAGATTGAAACTTTTCTAAAATGTTATTTTCACTGATAAAATCATTCAGTTGGTTCTCTAAAATTTCCCTCGAAAATGACATTTATGATCCTGGCCAGTAGTTGTTTAAGTTGAGACATCTAAACCGCCCTTCTTCAGAATGGGTTTCACCATAGCAGTCTTTAAGGATGATGGGAAGACTCCATTCTGAAGAGAGCAGTTCAAGATGCTTAGTAGCTCTTTCTCACAGGACATAAAAACTGACTTAAACACGGAGGTTGGGGTGGTATCAAGATATCAAGAGAACAGGTTTTGGTTTTCATTTGGGAAATCACCTGTCGGAGCATTGCAGCATCAATTAAGACACAACTATTGAGTGTTCTCTCACTGACAGGAGGACATGCAGTAGAAAGACCAATAGGAGGCTGTTGATCCCTCCTCTGTAAGATAGATGACCTAATGTCATTCATCTTAGAGGTGAAGTGGACTGCAAACTCCTCGCAGGTTTTACTGCTAAAGGTGGAGGGCGGGCTAAAGATTGGATTCATTTTTTTGTCTATTGTAGAAAGAGGATTTTTGGCTTTGACTGATGTTCTGCAATACATTTTGAGAAATAGTCCTGCATTGCCTTTTGTATTGCGTTATTGTAATATATGTGTGTGTTTTTTATAAATTTGATGATGTATTGTAAGTTTTGTTTTACAGCATTGTTGCTCCGCCCTCCTTGTCATTATTTTTAGTTTCTGTATATCTTCAGTTCTCTAAGGAGGCGGAGCTTTCTCTTTGACAGTTTTTAATTTTAAAGGGGATTTGAATAAAATCCATAGCTGTTAAAATGTTAAAAATATACATTTCTGATGCATTGTGGACATGAATGTTAAAATCGCCTTAAAACCATTATTTTTCTGAAATTCATTAAAACTGATGAAAGGAGTTCTGAGAAAGCATATATAAAGATGAATTATACTTTGGGGGTCTGTACACTATTAAACACAACATGTGTCATGGCTGCACTCCTTCCTCATCCTCAGGCTGTTGGGAGCTAATCAGGTGATGAGGGACACCTGTTTACCTCCCTTTATTAGGAGCTGCTGCCCTCCAGTCTCTGTCAGTTTGTCACAAGCCTTCCATGGAGCAACAACCTGGTTCATGTGAACCATTTTTGCTGACATGTGAATTCTGCAGGTGCTGGTTCCAGGGCAGTTTTCATATTTGATGGTCAATCATCTTTAAAGCAATGCACAGTGTGTTGAATATTTCCAGTTAAAATATCGGTTCCAAAGGGACTGAGGTAAAGACCATCAGGCTAATAAAAAGAGGGCAGTTCCTAAAATGATCAATAAAACCAAACCTGAACTTGCAGGAAGTAGACAGCAGCCAGGTATTCAGGGAGATGATCAAGGTGAATCTAGTGGATTCTCTGGACAGTGTTGGGATGGGTCCAAAAATGAAAACTGTTTTCCGAGGTATGGAAAAATTAAGACGTTTATTCCACTCAGAGGAAAATGGTGGAGAGCTGAGGAGACCCCTGGATCCTTCTGACCAGTAGAGGCAGTGGAGACACTACAAGAAAAAAAGAGGTTAACTACCAAGATAAAGGCTAGAACAGGGCTTAGGCATTTAGAGTTTTGCTCACTCACCAAAGTTTTAGTTGAAGCTTAAACTGAGAACTGTAAGAGGAATACTGGCAAGATCCAGGTTCAGCTTGGGAGGAGATCAGGTTCAGAACAGGAGGATTACAGGTGAGTTCCACGTTCAGCTCGACGGGTGTGATCGCGGCCGATGTTCCGCCCAGTCACTGCTTCCCGGAGAAGTTAAATTCTGGGGTTAGTGAAAACTTTTTCGCTGGCTGCTGGGTCTGGGCCGCTTCTGGGGTTCGCTTTCCCATCTGGGCTTTGGTAGTGGAAACAGCAGCAGCGCTGTCTGCACCAGATCCCCTGGTGCAGCTGCCACACAGAGGAGTGGCGGAGGAGTGTTTTGCTCCTCCGGATCACAATGCCAACATGGCGGGAGATGGTCCTTGCCAGCTGCCCCCCCCAGAACGGAGAACCGGTTGGATAAGTGAGCTGGGGAGGTATTGATTGCGGTGTCGGCCACGTCTGATGGGTTGTTTCCTTTTCCCCTGGCTCTGAAGGCAGCAATCTCATTTACATGCATAGAAGTTTAAGGAAACACACTGTGCAAGTGTGAGATCAGGAAATTTTAGAGTAAGAGTTTGTTTACAAAAATGAACCAATAAAAAAATTAAAACAGGATTTTTCTTATTCTTGACTACTGCATACTTACACAATAAAATACAAAAATACAGTTTCACACAGCTGTCCCCAAAGCAACCAAAAAAAATGTAACAAAGAAACATTATTTTGATGGCAAAAGAACTTTCACAGCTGTACGGTCATCATGAACGTCACTAAACAGTATTGGTGATGGTATTATTACTTTGACTTTGGGAAACACCAGAATTTCTCGCCCAGCAGTTCAGTTTTTCTGGACACTTCCAAAAATTACAGGATGTAAATGCATACAAGAGAGGATTCAAGCTGATGTTAAAAAAGACAATCGCTCCAAAAATGTACCGTGACTTTTTGCAAAACTCCATGAGGCCCTCAATATGGAGAGAAACTGCTGTCACACTCAATATATTGATGATATGGTAGGGAAAGTTCAAGACAAAGAAGCTCGCAGTGATGCTGGAAACCAGTCTGGTTGTTTGACAATTGTGGAAAAATGCAGCTCGCTTCACCTTCTTGTAAAGGCTAATATAAGAAAAAGCTAAAATGAATATTGTCATAAATCCCACTATGATTTCTTCTATCAGCACAATAATAACTATAACTTCAGAGGAGAGCTGAAGAATGCAATAAGTCATACCCTCCTCCTCTGTCAGGTTTTGAGAAATGCCATTAGGGATGGAAGCAATGAGTGAAGCTATCCACAGCAGAACCAGAAGACGCTTTGCTCCAAAGTGATTTAAGGTATTTTGCTGTTTCACAACAACCAGATAGCGCTGGACACTTAGCAAAGTCACTGTCAACAGACTGCAGAAAACACTTAGGTAAAACAGGAATGTTACAAGTTTACAAGTCACATCCCCGAGGGTCCAACTGTAGAACAACTCATAGATCCAGAACGGAAGGGTCAGCACACAGAGAAGGTCCGACACGACTAGATTCAGCATCAGACTCTGGCTCAAAGGGGACAGAGTCTGGATGTTCGGCTTGAGGAGGATCACCGCAATGTTTCCAGGGAATCCCAGCAGAAAGCTCAAACTTAGCACCACAGCACGAGTTAAATATGTGATGTCCCAAGAAGAAGAAAGTAGATGTCCTGAAGTGGAATTATTGGTGGTGAACACAGTTGAGGTGGTCGTCTCCATCCTGTTGTCTGGTGGCTGGCAAGTTCTGATAACTGGCGGATGTGCCAGTTGGATGTGCTCATGAGGATGTGCTGTTAAATTATGCTGCAGACGTAACAGGACATGTTTAGACTTCCCTTTATGGAGACAAAACTTCTATACAAGGAAATTCAGTGGAAGGAAATGCAAATGTTATGAAAATTTGGATTTATCATCGACATATTTCATGGTCATTTTTGCCTTAACTAAAACTAGAAACTGGTAAATTTCTCCCTTCAGTAGTTAGCCATGAACTTGTGCAAACCAAACACACATCAGTAAGTAATATCACGTAGGTTACATCTTACTATTACTTCTTACGATTTAAAATTTAAGACAAAAAGCTCATGACAAAAAGAGCCTGGCCTGCAGTTATTTTCAGAGATGATGCTTCTTCATCATATGAGAAGGTGCTCTTTCTCCTGGGCTGGATAACATTGATCTCGAACAGCTCAATGCATAATTATGAATGTAGTTGCACTCTGCACACGTTGGTGCCAGTATCATATTAAGATGTGGATTGCGGAGCTTCGTAGCGTCTCAGAAAAGAACGAGTGACCAGTGGAGCTGCAGCGGCTTGTGCACGGAGCCTCCATCAAAATGCTGTCGGCAAAAGTTCTGCTGAACTTCACAGCAATAGATTCTAGTGATGTGTACGCTCTGACAAAAGGGCGATGTCGTAGCGATTAGCAGTGAAATACACATTTTAGAAAACTTGAGCTTCAGCGCTGACTGTCATGTAAATAAAGCATCTTAGTCACATTCATCCTGTCATCACACTGAAATGTTTCTGGAAGAATTGGCTTTTATTTTCCTTTACTTTTGAAGAACTCGTTCAGGTTAATGAACTGTTTAGAATTAGTAATCTTGCAATCACACTTTTAGAAACTTATTTGTTAAGGCACATTTATTCTATTTTCTCTTATGCTGTTGTGTAAATCAGACAATATTGACTGTTTCCTTAAAAAACACGAAAAACGAAAATAAAATGAAAAATGAAAAATATTTCCTAATTTACTAAAAGAAAAGCAGCATGAATTTCTGGTGAAATGAAGTGCTGTGATCATTAAATAAAATTGACCATTTTATTACAATGAAATACATTAAAATTCAGGTAGATTCAATTCAAGAGATACTTTTTTTTTAAAAAAAAAGGGAAAACTTGTTCTGGTACAGTTTTGGGAAATATTGCGGTATAAATCGTATCGTGAGACATGTATCGCGATAAGTAGCCAGACCTTTTGTCATGGTGCATCTTCAATTGGACCCAGCTGTTGGACATCACCTCATCAACAGTCCTCAACTTAAGGAAGACCTGCTCCAGTATTCATTGCCGAGGAGTGCGGAAGTGGAAACGCTTCTGTGCGGCTGAGGTTCCGCCCGATCAGCTGCTCAGCTGAGAGCGACACTGACGACTCGGGAGAGGAAGGACTGGGAGGAAGCTTTACTTTTTGTTAGCTAGTTTATTTGTTGGGGGGACTGAGGCTATCGGCCGACGGCCTGTATAGGTCCGGTATCGGTAGTCTTGTGTTTCCATTACTCGGGCTAGAATGGCGACTTTTGGGTCGGGTGTTGACGGTTTTAATAGCATGGATTGTAGTGACGGTGAGAGTAGCAGGAAGGAGGGAGGTGGGGGAGAACGTTGGGAAAAGGTAGTAGGGAAACGGAGTGCTCAGAAACGGAAAAAGAAAGGCGGTGGCAGTAGTGAAACTAGTGATGGAAGAGAGGAGGTAAACAAAACAGATGGAAAGTGGTTGACGGTTGTGGTGAGGTTTGAGGGAGGTGAAGGTGTGAAGACAATGGATCCTATAAAACTGACGAAAGTGATTAGAAAGCTGGTGGGTGAGGTGAAGTATGTAAGAGTGTTGGGAGATGGGAATTTATTGATGGGTTGTAATTCGGAGGGGCAAGTGGAGAGAGCGAGAAAGTTAACAGCTGTGGGTGAAGTTCCAGTAATGAGAGTGGTGAGAGTGGGGGAAAGGAGGCAGGTCGGTAAAAAGGGAGTGATTAGTGGAGTCCCTGTAAGTGTTAAGATAGAGGATCTGATTGAAAACTTAAAAGTGAGAAATAAAAATGTTATAGGAGGGCGGAGGATCACTAGAGGGGCTGAGAAGAAGGAAACAGAAGCTGTTATCATTGAATTTGAAGGGGAAGAAATACCAACTGTGGTATTCTTTGGGTTTGTTAGATATA
Organism: Oryzias melastigma; assembly: GCF_002922805.2. Classification (NCBI taxonomy): domain Eukaryota; kingdom Metazoa; phylum Chordata; class Actinopteri; order Beloniformes; family Adrianichthyidae; genus Oryzias; species Oryzias melastigma. The sequence goes on along the minus strand of NC_050535.1, from coordinate 16,299,948 downwards.
ATGTGAGGGAATATGTGCAGATGCCCCTTCGATGCTTTAAATGTCAAGGTTTTGGTCATGTTGCAAATGTATGTACTGGAAAGAAGAGATGTGTGAGGTGTGGGCAGGAGCATGAATATGGTAAGTGTGAGTCAGGGATCAGACCAAAGTGCTGTAACTGTGGTGGAGAACACAGTGCAGCGTTTTGGGGGTGTGAAGCGGTGAGGAGAGAGGTGGATATACAAAAATTTAAAAATAAAGAGCGATTGTCATATGCAGAGGCTGCAAAGAGGGTAGACTGGGATAAAGGTAAGGGGGATGAAGAAATAAGGCAGCAGGAAAGAAAAATTACAGAACAGGCTGTAGAAAACAAGATATGGACAGAAAAGAGAAGAATTGTGACATTCATAGCAGGGGTAATTAATGCCACAGCTGAGGTGAAATCTAAAACTGGGAGGATCCAAATTATACTAAAGGCAGCATGTCATCACCTGGGCCTGAAAGATTTAAAATGGGAAGATGTGAGGGATGAACTTAGTTTGCAAATGAGTCCAGAGGCACAAGGTATGGGTTAAAAAGGCTGATGTTAATACTCCAGTGGAATGCGAGGAGTTTAATTGCCAATGGACTTGAATTTAAGAAATATATTGTTGATGGCGGAGGTGCAGTAGATGTCATATGTATTCAAGAATCGTGGTTAAAACCTCAGTTGGAGTTTGTAGTTCAAGGGTATGTTGCCATTAGGAGTGATAGGAGGGACGGTGCGGGTGGTGGGTGCATTACACTGATTAGACAGGGGTTACCGTACAGAGAAATAGCACTAGGAGTGGATATGGAATATGTAGTAGTAGAGGTGTGGATGGGGAACAAGAATGTGGTAATAGTGAATTTTTATAACCCTTGTAAAAAGTTAGCAATGACAGAGATGGAAGGCATAAAAGGGATGGACAGAGAGCATGTGGTTGTGTGTGGAGACTTTAATGCACATAATGAATTATGGGGGAGCAGCCAGACTGATTGTAATGGGAAAGTGGTGGAGGAGTTATTGGATGAAAAGAATATGGTTTGTTTAAATAATGGGAGCACGACAAGGGTGGATGTGAACACGGGCAAAGAGTCAGCGTTGGACCTAACACTGGTTTCAAACAGTATGGCTGCAAGGAGTGAATGGAGAGTAGATAGGAGGAGTACTGTTGGAAGTGATCATTATCCAATATACTGTAAAGTTGAGGGTAATGTGACGATACCAACTGAGGGTAGAGGAGGGAAGTGGGTGTTTAGGAAAGCCAGTTGGGAGGTCTTTAGGGAAATTACTGATGTCCGACTGAAGGAAATAGAGGAATGTGGTGAATTGGAACAATTTGACAAAAGTGTGAGAGAGGGAATCAGGGAGGCTGCTATTCTGGCAATTCCTAGGAGTAAGGGGACAGGGAGAAAGAAAGCAGTACCATGGTGGAATGATGACTGTGGTGCAGCAATTAAAGAAAGAAACAGAGCTTTTAGACAACTGAAACGAAATCACTCCTATCAGCAACTGATAATGTATAAAAAGGCTCAGGCAGATGTAAGAAGGACAATACGGGGGGCAAAAAGGAAGTACTGGCGGGATTTTTGCAATTCTATAGGGGATACAACTCAGGTAGGAGAGATATGGAGGATGATTAGGAAAATGGGGGGAGGGGGTAGAGACTGGGGGTTCCCAGTGTTGGTGACTGAGGGAGAAACGGCTGTGACGGACAAAGAGAAGGCAGAAATGTTGGTGAAAGGTTTTGTTAATATACATTCGTCTCAGAATTTATCATTGGAGGGAAGACGAGCAAGAGAGCAGACAAAGGCGGACAATAAAGAAATGCTGACGGGAGGGGGGGAGGGTAATGATGTCATAAACGCACCATTTACGATGGGAGAGTTAATGAGAGCCTTGGCGAAGACAAATGACTCAGCACCAGGAAAGGATGAGATCTGTTATACAATGCTGAGACAGCTTAGTAAGGAGGGGTTAAAGAAATTGTTAGCATTGTATAACAAAGTGTGGTTGATGGGGAAGGTACCAGAAGGATGGAAGGAGGCCATAATACTCCCAATTAGGAAACCAGGAAGAGATCCGAGCAATCCTGGAAGTTATAGACCGATAGCTTTGACATCTACTGTGGGTAAAATCATGGAAAGAATGGTGAATGTTAGATTGACATGGTATTTGGAGAAACATAAGTGGATAGCCACATGTCAGAGTGGTTTTAGGACAGGGAGGGGAACTTTGGATCCGGTTCTGTGTTTGGAGAATGAGATCAGCAAGGCTCGAGTTAACAAGGAGATGGTGGCAGCAGTATTTATGGATATAGAGAAGGCTTATGATATGATGTGGAAGGATGGATTAATGATAAAAATGAGAAGGATGGGTGTGAATGGTCGTATGTTTGATTGGATAAGAGATTTTTTGGAGGATAGAAAGATTCAGGTTAGGGTGGGTAAGATGATGTCTGGTCAGTTTAGGACTGAGAATGGTACTCCCCAAGGAAGTGTGATTAGTCCTACATTGTTTCTGATCATGATAAATGATATATTTGATAAGGTGCCTACAGAGCTGGGTAGGTCTTTGTTTGCTGACGACGGGGCATTATGGAAAAGGGGCAGAAACAAGAAGCACTTGGTCAGAAAGATGCAACAGGGGCTAAAACAGGTGGAGGACTGGGGGATGAAATGGGGGTTTAGATTTTCTGTTGAAAAATCTAAAGTGCTGGTTTTCACTGGGAAGAGGCAGAGGGAACAATGTGAGCTGACATTATATGATCAAGTATTAAAACAGGTCGATACCTTTCGATTCTTAGGGATGACATTTGATAGAAAGATGACGTGGAAGGATCATATTGATAATATAGAGGAAAGATGTAAGAATGTTTTGAATGTGATGAGGTGTCTGGTAGGTTTGGAATGGGGAGCAGATATAGGTTCAATGAGGTGTATATACAGAGCTTTAATACGGTCTCGAATAGATTATGGAAGTGTAGCTTACGGGTCGGCAGCTAGTACAAGGTTGAAAAAACTGGATAAAATTCAAGCCAGAGCTCTAAGAATATGTAGTGGTGCAACCAGAACGTCTCCGGTGTGCGCATTACAGATAGAGATGGGGGAGATGCCACTGTGGATAAGGCGAAAGCAGATAATGCTGAATTACTGGATTGGGGTATCAGGATTTGAAGGTCCTCACCCCACAAAACAGGCTTTGGTTGAATGCTGGGAAAGCAGGAAGATGAGGGAGGGGAGTTTTGGGCGGGCGGCAGCTGGGGCAGCCAGAGAGGTGGGGGTCTTGGACAAGGCCTTTTTATCGGTAGTTTCATGGCCGGAAGTCCCAGTATGGCGGATGGAGAGTCCAAGTGTGGATCTTAATATGTTGAATGTAAAACAAAAGAAGGGGAAAATTAGCTTGAATATTGAATTTAATGAATATGTAGAGAGGAATTATCCAGGATTTATTCATATATACACGGATGGTGCAAAGGATCTACAGTCACAAAGGACAAGTGCAGCATTCACGGTACCGAGTCATAAGATTAATTTATTCAGGAGAACTTCAGATGAACTAAACATATATTCTGTAGAGCTTTTTGCAGTCACTTTGGCACTAGACTGGGTGATACGAGCTAGACCAGGACCAGTACTGCTTTGTTGTGATTCTGCATCTGTGTTGCACAGCATAAGAGCGGGGAAGTCTAAACACAGACATGACTTGATGTTCAACGTGTTGGCACAATTTTCAACAGCAGTGAAGCAACAGAGAGTTAGTTTTATGTGGACACCAGCACATGTAGGAATAATAGGAAATGAAAAAGCAGATAGATTGGCCAAACAGGGATTACACAAAGAACACGTAGATGACAACATAGAACTTTCGAAATCTGAGGGGAAGAGTGTGGTTTGGAGGAAAGTCCAAAAAATATGGCAGAAGTACTGGGACCAGGAGACAAAGGGGAGACACTTATATGGGATACAGGAGACGGTGGGAGGAGACAGAGTATGGGGCAAAGACAGACGAGAAGAAGTGGTGTTTACCAGGATGAGGATAGGGCACAGTAATTTAAATGAAACCATGAAATTAATGGGGAAACATGAAACTGGAGAGTGTGAAGACTGTCAGAATGTGGAATCAGTGAAGCATGTGTTGATGGAATGTAGAAAGTATGTATGGGAAAGAAAAATTATGGTTGAGGAGTTCAAGAGGAAGGGGATACAGATTAAGGATATGAGGGACATATTATCCAGGAAGGGTGATGACAGAAGGCCACTATGGAAATTTCTGAAAGGAACGGGGCTATCTAGAAGAGTTTAATTGGAGACCTGAAGGTGGCAGCAATGCAACAATGTTGGATGCCGGCTGCCATTAAACCCCAGAGAGAGAGAGAGAGTATTCATTGCCAGTTTGTTACCTCACCCGGTGCAGTAGTTTTGCTAGTTTTGATCTAGTATTTTTCGACTTCGCTTACCTGAATCTCTGCCCTCCCCAGGTCCATCCGCCACATTCCAACCTGGGTCCGTCGCCTCCTATCTTCTACGTTCAGCCACACTCCCTCAGCCTGCCTCACTGTTTGGATCTTCACCGCCGTGTCGGATCTACACTACAGCGCTGCTAGACCACGGACAATAAACTGTAAATCTTCAACTGTCTCCCGTATTCCTTCTGGGTTCCAGCATCTGGGTCTGCTTCGCTTGGCAATCATGACACCTTTGCCAATACACGCCCCTAGTTGTGTGTAACAAAACCAGCAATATAAAATATGTTTACCTTGTTACTGCACATATGGAAAAAAAAGATGTTCACAAGTAAAATAATTCATGATTAAAAAAAAAAACCATCAAACCAACTTTCCTTGTTTTGGTGAAATACCACAGTTTATCAGTAAAGCTCCAGTAACATCATCATTTCAAATACTTTAGTTAACACTTCATTTAGTGGTGGAACAAATATAAACAGGCCCAAAAAAAAAATACCTTTGCAGCTTTCTTTAGAAAAATGACTCATCTGATTGTTCTAAAATCAGCAGTGACAGAGCTTGTGGAAGTTGGTGGTATTGACCTCAGTGGTCCCCGCGTCTCTCACATTTACAAATGTGAGAATTAATGCATACAGCAGTGGATTCAAACAGCTATTTATAAATGTCAGTTCTCCAATAACATACCGCAACTTTGCAAAATGTTTCTCAAGCCACTCATTTTGTAAAGCCGTAGCTGCCATACATTTACAGTGATGTGTGTAATCCACAGGACAAAAATCACAAGGATGATACTAGTAACCAGTCTGGATGTTTGAGGGTTGTTAAAAAAAATGCTCCTCGATTCACCTTCCTGTAAAGCTGTATGTATGAAAATGCAACAATAAGAAATGAAGCAAATCCCACCAAAGTCTGTCAGCAGAACAAATATTTTCTGGGTTCTAGAGGAGAATTATTGTGTGCAATGCACCCACTGCTGATCACAGGTCAGCTGACGAACCACCGAAGCAGGAATGGAGAGAGGGCTCGTTCACATGTTGAATAAAATCCATAGCTGTTAAAATGTTAAAAATATGCATTTCTGAGATTTGATGATGAACAGGAGCAGCCAGGCAGCTTGTGCAGCAGATGTAGCCTGCCAAAGCTGCTTGTGACACACACTAAACACTGAAGCACACCATTGTTTAAGGGGAAGAAGGAAAATGAAAGCAGTTTGCAGCCTGAGGTGTTCTGTGGAATCGGGTGTCACTTACCATCATTAGACTAAACCACGCAGGAGAAGATTCTGGGATATGAGACTTTGCATGAAAGTGGCGCTTGATCACACACTGATGTCAGTCTGAAGAGGATCAATAAGACTTTTTTGCACAACGAATGACACTCTTATGTCACTTCATGCTCGGAAAAAACGGCAAGTTTATGAGGAAGATGAATGATTTGTTATCAACGATTCTCCGTTCATCACCAGCTACTCTTGCATCTCTTCAGGTTGCTCTGGAGTCCTGGTTTCCCTAAAATGTGTTGATAGCAGCACATTACATCCATGATGGCATGGATTAAGTAGAAGGTACCAGGAAGCTTAAAGTTGGGGTGTTAAAGCTCAAGAGAAAGAAGGAGAACGACAGAGGCATGGGAAACATTTAATTCAGATACATTTTATTTATATAGTACCTTTCATGTAAAGAAACATCTCAAAGTTCTGTACATAAAACAAATAAAAATACAAGAAAACCATTCCCCACAAATGCAATAAAATAAGATAAGCCCCTCATAATAATAAACACAGAAACAAAACAGATAAAATAGAAGAGATTATAAGAAAACCCAACGCTAGCAGTACTCAGAGGAGTAACCTGAAGGTGCTGTCCTCCTTTTGGCTGGGATGTCAGCATCTAAGCAACACGAGCACGTCCTGCTCATCCCCAGCACCCCCCGCCCCAAAGCCTCCAGCCCCCTAGGCCCAGTGCACCCAACTGGGCACGCAAGGCTAGGCAGCTCATCCACAACAGAGGTCACAGAGGCCTTCAGGCAGTGAGTAATAATGAGATCCAGAGTGTGACCTCTATTTGTGAGTGGGCTCGTACACATGCTGGATAAAATCCATAGATGTAAAAATGTTAAAAATATACATTTCTGATGCATTGTGGACATGAATGTTAAAATCACCTCAAACCATTATTTTCCTAAAATTCATTAAAACTGACTAAAGGAGTTCTGAGAAATCATATATAAAGATGAATTATACTTTGGGGTTCTGTACACTATTAAACACAACATGACAGGATTATTAAAAACAATGGCCTGATATTTAAAACAAAGACATTCATTAAACACGGTTCCTTTAAAACCAATACCAGCAGATAAAATTGCAGCAGTCCCACCACCTCTGCCTTGTTTTCTGTCCCTATTTGTGAAGTGAAAAGTGGTGGTGTTGCCTCTGACAGTGAGATTGGTGCACCAGAGTTCCTCGTCTCTGTTAAAAACAGGCCATAGAGATTGTGATCTAAAATTCTGCAGGTGCTGGTTCCAGGGCAGTATTCATATTTGATAGTCAATCATCTTTAAAGCAATGCACAGTGTTTTGAATATTTGCAGTTAAAATATCGGTTCCAAAGGCACTGGGGTAAAGACCATCATGTTGATAAAAATAGGGCGGTTCCAAAAAAGACCAATAAAACCAAACCTGAACTTGCAGGAAGTAGACAGCAGCCAGGTATTCAGGGAGATGATCAAGGTGAATCTAGTGGATTCTCTGGACAGTGTGGGGATGGGTCCAGAAATGAAAACAGTTTTCCCAATATTATTTAAAAAGAAAACGAGGTCTGGAAAATCCAATGTTGTTACCTCTGACTGCTGCAGTGTTGTGTCATTGGTACCAACATGAACAATAATCATGGTGATGGTAGATGGAAGGAAAACCAAAAAGTCCGGGAGTTTCTGAAGAATATCCACTACCTTGGCTCCAGGGAAGCATCTGGTAACTCCATTGAAAAACGTATATTCCTGGTAATACAGTCCCTGATGATCAAGGCTGTTGGTGTGAGGACTAAGGCAGAACCCCAGAGTGAAACAGACTCAGCTGGAACAATTAAGAGGAAAATGGTGGAGAGCTGAGGAGACCCCTGGATCCTTCTGACCAGTACAGGCAGTGGAGACACTACAAGAAAAAAAGAGGTTAGCTACCAAGCTAAAGGCTAGAACAGGACTTTGGCATATAGAGTTTTGCTCACTCACCAAAGTTGTAGTTGAAGTTTAAACTGAGAACTGTAGGAGGAAAACTGGCGAGATCCAGGTTCAGCTTGGGAGGAGATCAGGTTCAGAACAGGAGGATTACAGGTGAGTTCCACGTTCAGCTCGACGGGAAGTTAAATTCTGCGGTTAGTGAAAACTTTTTCGCTGGCCTCTGGAGTCGCGTCTTTGTTCGCCAGAACGGAGAACCGGTTGGATAAGTGAGCTGGGGAGGTATTGATTGCGGTGTCGGCCTCGTCTGATGGGTTGTTTCCTTTTCCCCTGGCTCTGAAGGAAGCAATTTGTCATTTACATGCATAGAAGTTTAAGGAAACACACTGTGCAAGTGTGAGATCAGGAAATTTTTGAGTAAGAGTTTGTTTACAAAAATGAACCAATAAAAAAATTAAAACAGGATTTTTCTTATTCTCGACTACCGCATACTTACACAAAAAAATACAAAAAAAAAAACAGTTTTACACAGCTGTCCCCAAAGCAACCAAAAAAATATGACAAAGAAACATTATTTTGGTGGCAAAAGAACTTTCAGGGCTGTGCCGTCGTCATGAACATCACTACACAGCATTAGTGATGGTATTATTACTTGTACTTTGGGAAACACCAGAATTTCTCTTCCAACAGTTCAGTTTTTCTGAACACTTCCAAAAATTACAGGATGTAAATGCATACAGGAGAGGATTCAAGCTGATGTTAAAAAGGAGAATTGCTCCAAAAATGTACCGTGAGCTCCTGCAAAACTCCATGAGGCCCTCAATATGGAGAGAAACTGCAGTTACAGTCAGTACATTGATGACATGGTAGGGAAAGTTCAAGACAAAGAAGCTCGCAGTGATGCTGGAAACCAGTCTGGTTGTTTGACAATTGTGGAAAAATGCAGCTCGCTTCAACTTCCTATAAAGACTAATATAAGAAAAAGCTAAAATGAATATTGTCATAAATCCCACTATGATTTCATCTATCAGCACAAAAATTACTAGAGCTTCAGAGGAGAGCTGGAGAGTGCAATAAGTCATATTCTCCTTCTTCTCTATCAGGTTGTGAGAAATGCCACTAGGGATGGAAGCAACGAGTGAAGCTATCCACAGCAGAACCAGAAGACGCTTTGCTCCAAAGTGATTTAAGGTATGTTGCTGTTTCACAACAACCAGATAGCGCTGGACACTTAGCAAAGTCACGGTCAACAGACTGCAGAAAAAACTTAAGAACAACAGGCATGTTAGAAGTTTACAGGCCACAAGCCCGAGGGTCCAACTGACGAGTAGATCATAAATCCAGAACGGAAGAGTCAGCACACAGAGAAGGTCCGACACGGCTAGATTCAGCATCAGACTCTGGCTCAAAGGGGACAGAGTCTGGATATTTGGCTTGAGGATGATCACTGCAATGTTTCCAGAGAATCCCAGCAGAAAGCTCAAACTTAGCACCGCAGCACGAGTTAAATCTGGGATGTCCCAAGAAGAAGAAAGAAGATGTCCTGAAGTGGAAGTATTGGTGGTGAACACAGTTGAGGTGGTCATCTCCATCCTGTAGTCTGGTGGCTGGCAAGTTCTGATAACTGGCTCATGAGGATGTGCTGTTAAATTATGCTGCAGACGTAACAGGACATTTTTAGCCTTCCCTTTATGGAGACAAAACTTCTCTACAATGTAATTCAGTGGAAGGAAATGCAAATGTTATAAAAAAATTTGGATACATCATCAACATATTTCATGGTCATTTTTGCCTTAACAAAAACTAGAAACTGGTAAATTTCTCTCTTCAATAGTTGGCTATGCACTTGTGCAAACCAAACACACATCTTTAAGTAATAACACATAAGTTACATCTTTCTATTACTTCTTAAGATTTAAAATTTAAGACAAAAAAGCTCTTGACCAGAAGAGCGTGGCCTGCAGTTTCTTTCAGAGATGATGCTTCTTCATCATATGAGAAGGCGCTCGTTCTCCAGGGCTGGATAACATTGATCTGGAACAGCTTACGTTGTATGACATGTGGTTAAAAAGGAGTTGAAAGCACTTGAAAATTCCACGAAGACAAGGTAACATAGGCTTCTGTAAGTGGGACATGGATCCATTCAACAGGGTCAGTATTGTTTCGTTCTCACCACTGTCCGGCCGGTATGCAAACTGCAGTGGGTCAGATTTCACAGTGAGATCTGCAGCTGACACATGACGAGCCTCTCAAAGCTCGTCAGGACTAGAGGTTGATAGTCATTGTTGGTGATGGGGTCGCTCTACTTTGCCACAGAGCATATGATGGAGGATGGAGGGGATGTGTTTTCAGCCGGTGAAGAGTGCACAGAGGACATGGGCGGCCGTGGTGGAACGGAGGGACGGTTGACTCCAGATTGTGGGTTTGATTCCCGCCTTGCCGGCTAGTGTGTCAAAATGTCCTTGGGCAAGACACTGAACCCCACATTGCCTCTGGTGGAAGGTTGGCACCAGTGTTCGGCAGCGGATTCACCACCTGGTGTGTGATTGGTTTTGTGACTGTAAAGCACTTTGGGCCTTCAAGGAAGATAGAAAAGCCCCCTACAAGAATTTACGTTTTATCATTGGCCAGCTGACTGCTACAGACCTTCAGCAGGTGCCCATATATCTGATCCTTGCTAAGTTTTATCTGTCTCAGGGTGAGCTCCTAAACAGCAACTGCAGGTTAGCAGAGGTCTGGATAATCTATGAAAGTTCATCAGAGAGCTCCTCCCTCTCCTGAGCGTAGTTACGCTGATCAAACCTGCAGTAGAAGTCATTGAGATCCTCCACCAGCCACACTTTGACTTCTTGTGACATTTTTTTAACTTAGAAACTTTGACATTTAAGCCCGAAGCTCTCTAGCATTGGATAAATTTACTGTTTCAATAGGGAATCTTCAGACACATGAGGCGTATATTTGTATAAACCTCTTTTGCATTTGAGGTTAAATGTCATTTATATTAGCTTTATTTGAATACATTTCTTGTTGGACCAAGCAGAAAAGAGAAGAGAGGAAAAGAGAGAGGCATGTTAGAGGTGGGGGATAAGAGTAAAATAGAATGGGGGTGTCAAGAAATTAGAACAGGGGTGTAAAGCTCAGTCGAACAAGGGCCCAAAATCCAAAACACACCTTAGACCACTTACCAAACAGTATAAACACTTATTGAACACTACAATTGCATTTTTAAAACTTTTTTGTAGATTTATGAATGTAGTGGCACTCTGCACGATTGTTTTCTTCTGTGTCAGTGAGGCTTGTTCTTCGTTCAAACTTTTTATCCAAAATTACAAAAACTCACACAGTCAGAAAACTGTGTTGCTTCCAATTTCTCAGGCTTCAATCGAAAAACACAAATCCTCTCTGTGACGTGGCGTTATTGAATTGGGAGCTTAACATGGATGATTTTAACTTAAATTACACATCTTTTTAGCATATGCCTAAATAACCATTTAAATATCTAAAACTTTACTTCTAATATATTTACTTTCAGCCAAATAATTATTAACTGTAAAATAATGTATTTGGTTCAAACAGGGGCTGCACGGTGGCGCAGTGGTTAGCGCTCTTGCCTCACAGCGAGAAGGCCCCGGTTCGACTCCCGGCTGGGACCTTTCTGTGTGGAGTTTGCATGTTCTCCCCGTGCATGCGTGGGTTTTCACCGGGGACTCCGGCTTCCTCCCACCGTCCAAAAACATGCCTCATAGGTTAATTGGTGACTCTAAATTGCCCCTAGGTGTGAATGTGTGAGTGAATGTGTGTGTGATTGAGGCCCTGAGACAGACTGGCAACCTGTCCAGGGTGTACCCCGCCTTCGCCCTTCAGTAGCCGGGATAGGCTCCGGCACCCCCGCGACCCCGAAAGGGAAGAAGCGGCCTAGAAGATGGATGGTTCAAACAGTGATCAAAACCACAACAAGATCTGTAAAACATTCAGTCAGCCTCGCGGTTTTGGTTGTTATGAGACTCTGTCTCACGTTGGTGCCAGTATCATATTAAGATGTGGATTGCGGAGCTTTGTAGCGTCTCAGAAAAGAACGAGTGACCAGTGGAGCTGCAGCGGCTTGTGCACGGAGCCTCCATTAAAATGCTGTCGGCAAAAGTTCTACTGAACTTCACAGCAATAGATTCTAGTGATTCTAGTGACGTGTACGCTCTGAAAAAAGGGCGATGTCGTAGCAATTAGCAGTGAAATACACATTTTAGAAAACTTGAGCTTCAGCGCTGACTGTCATGTAAATAAAGCATCTTAGTCACATTCATCCTGTCATCACACTGAAATGTTTCTGGAAGAATTGGCTTTTTTTTCCTTTACTTTTGAGGAACTCGTTCACGTTAATGAACTTTTTAGAATTAGCAATCTTGCAATCACAATTTTAGGGACTTATAAGTTAAAGCACATTTATTCTATTTTTTCTTATACTGCAAAATATTTTGTTGAGTAAATCAGACAATATTGACTGTACCCTTAAAAAACTAATATTTCGTAATCTAACAAAAAAAAAAAGAAAATCAGCATGAATTTCTGGTGATCAGAAATGTTGTGATCATTAAATAAAATTAATTTGACCATTTTCTTACAATGAAATACATTAAAATTCAGGTAGATTCAATTCAAGTGATACTTTTCAAAAAAAAGGGAAAACTTGTTCTGGTACAGTTTTGCGATATAAATCGCATCGTGAGACATGTATCGGGATAAGTATTGTATTGCCAGACTTCTGCCAATACACATCCCTAGTTATGTGTAACAAAATCAGCAATATAAAATATGTTAACCTTGTTACTGCATGGATGGAAAAAAGATGTTCACAAGTAAAATAATTCATGATTAAAAAAAAAACATCAAACCAACTATCCTTGTTTTGGTGAAATGCCACAGTTTATCTGTAAAGTTCCAGTAACACCATCATCTCAAATACTTCAGTTAACACTTCATTTCGTGGTGGAACAAATATAAACAGGCCAACAAAAAAAAAAACCTTTGCAGCTTTCTTTAGAAAAATGACTCATCTGACTGTTTTAATAGTTGTGAAAGTTACCGTCATCAACCTCAGTGGTTCCCTCAGCTCTCACATTTGCAAATGTGAGAAGTGAATGCATACAGGAGTGGATTTATACAGCTGTTTATAATTGTGACTGACCCAACAGTAGTCTGTATGTCTGCATAAAGATTCTCAAGTCTTTCATTTTGTAAAGCGGTAGCTGCCATACTCAATACATTTATAGTGATGTGTGGAATCCACAGGACAAAAAACACAACGATTATACTAGTAACCAGTCTGGATGTCTGAGGATTGTTAAAAAATGCTCCTCGATTCACCTTCCTGTAAATCTGAATGTATGAAAATGCAACAATAATAAATGAAGCAAATCCCACCAGAGTCTCTGTCAGCAGCACAGCTATCTTCTGAGTTCTAGAGGAGAATTGTTGTGCGCAGTACACCCACTGCTGATCACGGGTCAGCTGACGAACCACTGAAGCAGGAATGGAGAGAATCATTACTACTAACCAAAGCAAAATCAACAATAATCTAATTTTTGTCTGATTGTAAAACTGCTGGTGCACCACGAGTATGTAGCGCTGAATGCTCAAAAATGTAATTGCTAGCAAACTCCCACAAACGCCGCAATACATGACGTATATCAGGATCTTACAGGCCACCAGACCAAAGATCCAGCTGTAGAGAAGACTGTAAATCCACAGCGGGAGAGTCACCAGACACAGCAGGTCTGACACGGCTAGATTCAACATCAGACGCTGAGTCATTCTGGACAGCTGCTGAAACTTTGGCTTCAGGATGATGACAGCGATGTTTCCAGGGACTCCCAGCAGAAAGCAGAGAGACAGAACCACTGCAGGCAGAACACCCCTGGAGTTCATGGGAGGAGAAGGGAGAAGTCCAGGAGAGGAGGAGATGTTTGGAGTTACTGCAGTCAAGCTGAGTTGCTCCATTTCACTAAATAAATGATAAAAGTAAGTGTCACAAAAAAATCAGAAATTCAAAATGTTTAAGACTAACAAGCCTAAAATATAAGGTGAGAAAAGTGTGACCCCTTAATGGAAATAAAAGTCCTGCAGTAATTGCTGTATCATCTCATGAAATTACATGACACACATACTTTATCTGCATTGCCTTGATTGAGGAAAAATGTTTATTTGTTGAATATTAAGAAACCCTAATTGAAATATATGTGAACAAGACTACATTCTGAGACTAGTCTTCTAAAAGTATGATAATATTTGTAGGACTATCTATATTTTTCAAAACAGAATTAAAACAGTGGAAAGGCTCTGCACTAAAGCAAAACACGAGTTTTAATTCTGAAAATATCAATTTTTTAAAGTTTATCCAAATAGACAAGAACAAATAATAATAATAATAATAATAATGAAGGCATTTTTTTATATAAATTATAAGAATGGTAGAAAATACCCCGACTTTATTCCAGGAAATGGATGGAAGAGGAAACATTCAAAGACTGAGCTAAAGATGTGTTCGATTTTAAAGGAGTTAGATATAAAAGGCCTGCTCTACTTTTTTTTTTTTAATCTTGATGACGATGTTTGTGTTCTTGTTGTTACAAGATATTATAACAAGAACACAAACACAAAAAAAAGTAGGGAAGGCCGTTTTTGGCTTCCGTAGAAAGTATTTAATTCTATATTTAATTATTTATAAAACCAAACATAAAAATGGAGTCAGCACTGAGAAGTTTTGGCTAGAATTACTAGCCGTTCACAAAATGAAAAACATTGAAAAATGTTTCCTGCTTCCTTTTCTGGAAACTGTTACATCAAAATACTACAAGAAAAAAGATGGCAGAACATACCAGAGCCTCCCCCAGCAGCAAGCATGGAAAGGATGACTGAAACCAGCCTGATGTGTCCAGTTCCTCTGATGTTCCACCAGCAAGTAAACCTGATCATGTCCTCTTCTGTTAAAGAGGGGGCAGTAATGTGATGAGGAAATAGAATGGTCTGGACTAAGTCTATGACAGAGTAGTAAGAGAGGAGCTCCTGTTTGTATGAGAAACTCTGGAGGTTTTATGTTGGACTTCAGGACATGTATGAGAGCTGGAAGACAGTGGTGAGATGACAGAGGAGTTCAAGGTGGAGGTGGGACTACATCAAGGATCAGCTTTGATCCCCTTCTTAATGCTGTGCTGATGGACAGACTAACGGATTGACACCGCTGGTTTAGAGACAGTGGCTCTGAGAAAGAGACAGGAAGCAGAGCCGGATGTAGCAAAGATGATGTGTTTTGGAGATAAATGATTGAAATGATTGGACACAGTTTGAAAGGAGGGACAGTGATCATTGAGAATCAACTGTTGAACCACCAAATAATAATTCATTTTTAGTTAAGGTGAAACCAAAGTTTTCACAACAATATTAATCACTTTGTTTTAAAATGTTTCAGGGTTGTGGATAATTTTAAATATTTAGATATTGTGACATCTGTTGGCCAGACTTTAACATTGCATTAACATAGAACAAAAAAGTCATTTAAGAGTTCATTTGTGTGTAAAGTCAAGTGTAGTGATACAACTTTTCATGTCATGCAGATGAACTTCCCTAAGACGTTTCTGATGGTTTGTGTAGAAATATTTGGTGGTACAAACCCATTGTTGCAGCGGCTGACGAAAAGGCTGGTTACAAACGATCTTAGAGGTGAACAGACTGGATGTGGAGATACTGGATGGGGGGGGTTACTCTTGGTCTGCAGTTGTGTAACTGGTTGGATGTACTGCCAAATTCTCTAAAAAAGTGCCTTTGGAGACGGCTTGTGGATAGAGTAATGAACATTCAGTTCACGGGTAAATGTTCTGATGGATATTCCTGCTAATTGTGTGTTCCCTAAAACCGCATAACATCTGTGGCATTAAGCTGTTTGATATAACAGAATGTTTCAGAGTGGCTTTTTACTGTTGCAAATCTGAAACCCACCTGTGCAATAATCATGCTGTCTATTCAGCATCTTGATAAGGCACACCTGGGAGGTGGGATGGAGTATCTCAGCAAAGGAGAAGTGATCACTGTCACACATTTAAAAAGATTTGTTAACAATATTTGAGAGAAATAGTTATTTTGTGTTTGCAAAAAATGTTGCAGATCTTTGAGTTCATCTCATGCATGATGAGAGCAAAAGCAAAAGTATTGTGTTCATGTTTTTGTTAATTATCATTAAAGACAATACATTTGTCGGCCACATGAAATTCAGATTCAGACATTGTTGAAACAAAACCACACCAAAAAAACCTTAAGATTGAACTGTATGTAAAAGTGCCAGATCAACTGTCCTTTGATTTATAAAAAAAAAAGACTACAAAATATTAGTACACGATAAAAAGTAAAAAGTAAAAAGAAAGAAAATGTTTAAATACATTGATTTATTCAAAAATCTGACTTTTGTCAACATTTTTGTAAAAAAGGAATTACAGAATTTCCTTTTGCATCATCTTAACATCGCTAATTTTCATCCTACACTGATGGATTCTCAAAACGAAGAATGATGAGTAAATAAACAAAAACAGAAAATACATGCACTGGAAAAATGTGATTAAAAAGAATTAAAATAGGCTTTGAAAACAGACCAGGAAATATAAAAGTAAGCCTTCACTTCATATGCAATGCAGTTTATTAACACAGTCTGACTAAAAATTACACTGAAATACGATTTTCAGCTCTCAATGACTGTTTGTGTGATTCAAGTCTGACTGTGGAGTTTCCTGTTTTTAAATTTTACTCTAAAAATAAAATTTTCTTTATACTTGTATCATTTGCAAAACTTTGGATAAAACATCATCTGCAGTTTTCTGTGACAACGTGAATCACCCTGATGGAGAAAATTCCTCTTCAATAACATCCAGAGAAATGACTCATATCACTGTTTTAAAATCTAAATTTACAAAGATTTACAAATGCAAGAAGTGAATGCATACAGGAGTGGATTCAGACAGCTGTTTATAAATGTCAGTGCTCCAAAAACGTACCGCAACTTTGCAAAATGTTCCTCAAGCCGCTCATTTTTTAAAGCAATAGCTGCCATTCTCAGTACATTTACAATATAGAATGGAATCCACAGGACAAAAAACACAACAATTATACTTGTAACCAGTCTGGATGTCTGAGGGTTGTTAAAAAATGCTCCTCGATTCACCTTCCTGTAAATCTGAATGTATGAAAATGCAACAATAAGAAATGAAGCAAATCCAACCAAAGTCTCTGTTAGCAGGACAACTATCTTCTGGGTTCCAAAGGAGGATTGCGTGCATTTCAACCGTTGCTCATCACAGGTCAGCTGACGAACCACCGAAGCAGGAATGGAGAGAACCATTACTACTATCCAAAGCAAAATCAACAGTAATCTCACTTTTGTCTGGTTGTAAAACTTCTTGTGCACCACGAGCATGTAGCGCTGGAAGCTCAACAGAGTCGTTGTTAGCAAACTTCCATAAACACTGCAACTGATGACGTATGTCACGATCTTACAGGCCACCAGACCAAAGATCCAGCTGTAGAGCAGATTGTAAATCCACAGCGGGAGAGTCACCAGACACAGCAGGTCTGACACGGCTAGATTCAAAATCAGACGCTGTGTTACGCTGGACAGCTGCTGAAACTTTGGCTTCAGGATGATGACAGCGATGTTTCCAGGGACTCCCATCAGAAAGCAGAGAGACAGAACCACTGCAGGCAGAACACCCCTGGAGTTCAAGGGAGGAGAAGGGAGTCCAGGACAGGAGGAGATGTTTGGAGTTACTGCAGTCAAGTTCAGTTGCTCCATTTCACTAAATGAATGATAAACGTAAGTGTCACAAAAAAATCAGAAATTTAAAGGTTAACCTCTGATAGCATTCGGGAATTGTTACCATAAAAATGTTTTAATAGGAAGGGAAGCAGTGTCGGTGATCATGCAAATATATTAGTCATTTCATGTCTAATGCCAAATTAAGCTTGAAATTTTTATGTATACAAAACTCACAAAGGTGAGTACACCCCTTACATTTCTACAGATATTTATCTGTATCTTTTCATGGGACACAACTGCCTAAATTAAGTTTTTACACAATGAAAAGTAGCCAATGTCCATCTTGAAGAGCAGTTTAAATTTATTTTCCTTTAAAACTACTTGACATTAATGACAGACATTAATAGCTAAACTCCTGGAAACAAAAGTGAGTACACCCCTAAGTGAAAATCCTTTATGTCAATATTTTGTGTGTTCACCATTATTGTCAAGCACTGTCCTTAAAGGCGCCATACCATGATTTTCATCAGCCATTCAGAAGAAACTATATCAATATATATGATCATATATTACCTTCAGAACAATAAAACCAAATTATTTATGAAATATTTGTCATTTTTTCTGGACCGATTTCTGAGGCTCCGCCTTTCGCTTCTTATCGGTCCCGCCCATTTCACAACCAAACTTTGTAAACAAAACCACCTGACTAAAGATCTCTTTAGTCATTGGCCAGCAGTTATGGGTGCGGGTCAAAACAGAAGAGGAAGATGGATGCGGTGCGGTCTAAAAATGCTTGCCAGGATTTTTCACTTATTCAAACTTTGTATTTTGCTGATGGATTTTGAGCGTGTGTATGAAGGCCAGGTTCAATACTTTATACTGCTGCCGCGGAGGAATCCTGCGTGACGGTTACTGAGGACGCTACGGCTACAGCTACACACGCTAATAAGTGTTTATTACATGTAGATTGTCGGTAGAATCAATGTGGATCAGCTCCAGGCTACTTAAAACCTGTGCCGATGAACTGAGCAGCGTTATGCTGTTCCTGTTCAGTCTGAGCCTGAAGCTGGGGAAAGTGCCACAACTGTGGAAGACATCCTGCGTGGTACCGGTACCAAAAACATCTCGCCCGACTGACTTCAAGGACTACAGACTGGTGGCGCTGACCTCTCATCTGATGAAGACGATGGAGAGGCTGGTGCTCACTCATCTTCGTCCTATGGTGAGTCAGTCAATGGACCCCCTGCAGTTCGCCTACCAGCCAGGCATCGGCGTCGAGGATGCTGTCATCTTCCTCCTGAACAGAGCCCTGTCTCACCTGGACAACACTGGGAGCACTGTGAGAGTCACGTTCTTTGACTTCTCCAGTGCTTTCAACACCATCCAACCATCACTCCTGAGGGATAAGCTGGAGAACATGGGCGTGGACCAACATCTGTGTGCATGGATTCTGGATTATCTCTCACACCGTCTGCAGTATGTGAGGGCTGACCGCTGTGAGTCTGACATGGTCGTCTGCAACACGGGAGCCCCGCAGGGAACAGTTCTGGCTCCGTTTCTGTTCACTGCCTACACTGCGGACTTCACACACAACACCGGATCCGTTCATCTGCAGAAGTTCTCGGATGACTCTGCCATTGTCGGCTTGATCCAGGATGACAATGACAGAGAGTACAGAGCTGTGATCCAGAGCTTTGTGGATTGGTGCCAGCGGAACCACCTGCAGATTAATGCAGGAAAAACAAAGGAGCTGGTGGTGGATTTCCGGAGGCACTCCCACTCTGCACTAACGCCGGTGAACATTCAGGGAAGGGACATTGAGATAGTGGAGTCCTACAAGTACCTGGGTGTTCACCTGAACAATAAGCTGGACTGGTCCAATAACACCACTGCACTCTACAAAAAAGGCCAGAGCAGACTTTTCCTGCTGCGGAGACTGAGGTCTTTTGAAGTCCAGGGACCACTCCTAAAGTCCTTCTATGACTCTGTAGTGGCATCAGCCATCTTCTATGGAGTGGCCTGCTAGTGCAGCAGCATCTCCTCAGCAGACATGAAGAAGCTGGAGAAGCTGGTGAGGAAGGCCAGCTCCGTTCTGGGGCTGCCGCTTCAGTCTGTGCAGGAGGTGGGGGAAGGGAGGATGGTAGCCAAGCTATCATCCTTGATGAGGAACGACGCCCATCCCCTTTGTGACACGGTGCTGGCTCTAAGCAGCTCTTTCAGCCACAGACTGATCCATCCCAGGTGTCTGAAAGAGCGACACCGCAGGTCATTCCTACCTGCTGCAGTGAGACTGTACAACCGAAGCTGCTCCTAGTGATCCGTTTAGTCACTTAGTCACTTTAATTCCTACTGTTGTCACTTTATCTCATAGTCATTCCAAGCTACTTTTTTAAAAATATGTTGTGCAATTTATTTAACATAAATCATATCCACAGTGCAATTGCTTCTTCTTCTTTTTTTTTTCATCTCTTCTTTTTTTGTATTTTTTATCTTATTTTGCTCTGTTGTAAATATGTAAATTGTTCCAATTTTTTTTTTTTTCCTATCATGCTGCTGTAACACTGAAATTTCCCCACCGTGGGACGAATAAAGGACTATCTTATCTTATCTTATCTTATCACGCTAAAAGTTGTTTTATTGAGCATGAATTAATCCGATCACATTTTAAAGAGTTTCTGTGTCTCATCGTTGTGGTTTTATGGCGTTGTTTTTCAAGAGAATTCTGTTGGAACTACAATAGATCTTTTAAGGTGATGTAACAGCAGCACCCCGCACGTGTGCTGCTTAACAGGAGTCAGAGAAGCGAGTTAAATTTTTTCCAGTGATTTTAAAATAAACGTTCTAATAAGTAAATTAATCAACTACTCTGTGTTTTGGCTTCCCCCAAACAAACAAACAATCCATCCACCTCTGGACTTTCAAACCCCGACGCAGTCTTACCTGCTTGGAGCCTCCCCGTTTCAACCTGTTTCAACTTCAAGCCATGCTCCTGTCCAAACTCCACATCTGGTTGGCTCTAACCTGGACCTTTTTGTGGCTCTTCCACTGGCCAGTGACCGGGATAATCCAGTACTCCGTCTTTGAGCTCCACCGTCTCCGCTACCAGCACACAGCTCCTCCACCGCTGCTGCACCTCGTCACGGATCCGCCGCTACCGCCCCGCCGGAGGTGCATCCACCGCAGCACCCGTCGGCATTTCCAGGATGACCCGTCCAAATGTGCCCGCTTCTTCTCCTCCTCTACTCACCGACCCCCCACAATGCAGGACGCTCCGAGGGCCATAGCGTACTCTCCTGCATCCCATAACTCTGCGTCGCTCAACTTCGGCCTTCTCAACGTCCGCTCTCTCTCTAACAAGGGTCAGCTGATTCAGGACATCATTCTGGACCGTAAGCTTGACTTTCTTTGTTTAACAGAAACTTGGCAGCATCCAAATGACTTTTCCATGGTAAATGACTCCGCCCCCCCCCGGCTTTGTATACACCTGTCAACCCCGCTGCTCAGGGCGCGGAGGTGGCCTTGCAGTAATATATCGTGAGAGGTGGAAAGTCCTCCCAATTGTGCTCCCCTCACTTAGCTCTATGGAATACACGGCTTTCAGTCTTCCCAGACCCATTCCCACTGTGGTTGCAGTCGTTTACCGTCCCCCAAAATCGAACAGTGACTTTCTCGAACAAGTTGGATCCTTGTTTTCCCACCTGTCATCTCTCTCTCCCAACGTTATTGTGACTGGTGATTTTAATATTTATTTGGACTCCAGCGACCTTCCCCTCACCAGAGACTTCTGCTCGTGTTTGGACAGTCTTAATTTTATCCAATTTGTTCACTCCCCAACCCACACCAAGGGACACATTCTGGACTTAGTCTGTTGTTCTGGTTTATCTCCAATTCATTTTTCTGTTGATGATGTTGGTATATCTGATCATTTTTTTGTTTCATTTAGTATCTCCATCTCTTTATCACTCTCTAAACCAGGGGTGGCCAACCCTGGTCCTCAAGAGCCTCAACCCTGCCTGTTTTCTAGCTCTCCCTGACCAGCTTGCTGCTGATTAGCTGACTCAAGTAATTCCACATCCTGATTAGCTGAACACACCTGATTTTGGTTGTCAGCATCAAGCAGTCCAGGGAGGGCTGGAAAACAGGCAGGGTTGAGGCTCTTGAGGACCAGGGTTGGCCACCCCTGCTCTAAACCTTCACGTCTCATTTCTTTCCGCAATATCAAAAACATAGATACTAACACTTTTTCTTCTCACATAAATCTCATTCCTCTCCCTAACTCATCGAACCCGGATGACATTGTTTCTGTTTACAATAATTCTCTTCTTGATATTCTCAATCTCCTTGCTCCTGTTAAAACCCGCTCTGTTTCCTTCACCAAGTCTTCTCCATGGTTCACCTCCGGGCTCCGTCAAATGAAAGCCAAAGGTCGTCAATTAGAGCAGCTTTTTAGGAGAACTGGCTTGTCTATTCATAAAGAAATCTACAAAACACATATCACACAGTACAAGGACTTGGTTTCCCACACAAAAACAAACTATTTCTCCCATCTCATTTCTGAAAACAGAGGTAACCCTAAAACTCTGTTCTCCCTCATGGAAAATATCTTTCTTATCCCAGATAGCCTCCCTCCCCATCTGTACTCTGATTATACCTGCAACTCTCTCCAGGCATATTTTGATGAAAAAATTAAAACAATCCACCATCATCTTCATTCTTCAGCCCAATCAGTCATCCCGCCTGACTCTTTTTCTGTGTCCAAAATATTCTCCTCTTTCCAGCTCCCAGACGCCAGTGAAATCAGCTCCCTCACTCAAAAATCCAAACCTTCAACTTGTCCACTAGATCATCTCCCATCATCTCTGGTTAAATCATGTCTCTCCTCTCTCCTTCCTTTTATTTCTGCCATTATTCATTCATCTTTAACGACTGGTATTGTCCCCTCACAATTCAAAACTGCTGCTGTTAAACCAATCCTAAAGAAACCTGGTTCAGATCCCAATATTTTTAGTAATTTCCTTCCAATCTCCAATTTGCCCTTTATCTCTAAAATCCTCAAAAAAGTAGTCACCTCCCAACTGCATCATCACCTCAAGCAAAATAGTCTCTTCGAACCCTTTCAGTCTGGTTTTCGCCCTTCCCACAGCATAGAAACTGCTCTTGTTAAAATCACAAATGACCTTCTGCTGGCAGCTGATTCTGGACTCCTCATCATCCTCATCCTCCTTGATCTGAGTTCAGCGTTTGATACCATTTCTCACTCCATCCTCCTCCATAGACTTTCTTCCCTTGGTATCACCTCCACCCCCCTCCGCTGGCTCCAATCCTATTTTTCGGGCCGTACTCGTTTCATTCAACTTAAATCATTCAAATCTCAGCCCTCTACCGTTTCCTCCAGTATTCCACAAAGTTCCGTCCTAGGCCCACTTCTTTTCATCACTTACCTCTTACCTCTTGGCAATATTTTCCGCAAATTCAACATCAGTTTTCATTGTTTCGCCGATGACACCCAGCTCTACCTATCCAGTAAGCCAGATTTTGCTCTCCCCCCTCCATCCCTCTCCTCATGCCTTTCTGAAATAAAAAACTGGTTCACTCTAAACTTTCTCAAACTCAATAGCGACAAAACAGAACTGCTTCTCACTGGCTCCAAATCCACCCTCACTAAAGCTCCAAGTTTAACTCTCCCCATCGATTCTTCCCTGGTTTCTCCATCCCCTCAAGTAAAGAGTCTGGGTGTCGTCCTTGACAGTACATTATCTTTCCAGTCCCACGTCAATAGCATTACTCGGTCTGCCTATTTCCATCTTCGTAACATTAACCGTCTGCGCCCCTCTCTCACTGTTCACTCCGCCTCAATCCTAGTTCACAGTCTGGTCACTTCACGTCTAGATTATTGCAATTCACTTCTTTCCGGTCTACCAAACAAAACCCTCAATAAACTTCAACTGGTCCAGAACTCAGCTGCCCGCATTGTTTCCAGAACTCCATCATTTCACCATATCACCCCCGTACTCCAGCAACTACACTGGCTACCCATTAAATTCAGAATCCAGTCCAAACTCCTTCTCCTCACTTTTAAATCCCTTCACAACCTGGCTCCTCCCTATCTTGCTGATCTTCTTCATATCCAGACTCCCTCCTGTTCTCTCCGGTCTTCTGCTTCTCTCCAGCTCACCGTACCTCCGGCCCGTCTAGTTACCATGGGGAGTCGAGCCTTCAGCCGCTCGGCTTCCAAACTTTGGAACTCTCTCCCTCCTGACCTCCGTGATATCAACTCTTTTTCTCAATTCAAATCCAGACTCAAAACTCACCTGTTTAAATCCGCCTTTTCACTTTGACCCAGTACCCAATC
>NC_050535.1:16274010-16276114 GCF_002922805.2 Oryzias melastigma | reverse complement strand
TATTTTACTATTTTATTGCTATTTTACTGTAAAGTGTCCTTGGGTGTTTTGAAAGGCGCTATAAATAAAATGTATTATTATTATTATAAACAGCTGGACCAATTATTTGTTTTTGGCTAACATGACAATCAAATGCTCTACATTTGTCTGCGGCTCACCAATCACCTAATCTCTACCATGTTTACATCACGTGACTGTCGGGTACGTGGCCTTTTTGGTTCAGTTTGCTCCGCTCTCAGTTCGTTTCATATTCAGACGGAGGAATCTCAGAGTTAATCAAAGTTCAGTCCGATTGGAAACGAACCGAGACCACCTTGAAAGCGAGAGCGGTTCCTGGTACAGGAAGATAGTTATCCCCTGCCACAACTCTGCGGAAAAAGTGGGTGTGTGTTTGTTCTAGTCTGGGGGCGGAGCTTGCAGCACAGATTTTTCCTAAAGGAGGCGGTTCACATCATGCTGACATTAGCACAATACGACCAGCTCGTTTTCATGTAAATGGGAGGGGCTGCTGAAGATAGCACAGGTTATAGCTGTTTATAGCTAGAGGATTACTCTTAAGTGCATGAATGGATCAAAATACAATTTTCAGGTTCCTTATTGTGAGGGTTGAACAGTAAAATGCACTTAAAACCTCAAAAAGTAGAATTTTCATGGTAGGGCCCCTTTAAGTCTCCTAGGCTTGGAGTTCATCAGAGTTTAACAAGTTGCCACTTGCATACATTTTAAACTTCATGTTCCTCCACCTTCTGTTTTGGAAGAATTCAAATATGTTCAATTGGGTTTAGATCTGGAGACATGCTTGTCCAATCTATCATGTTTACCCTCAGTCTCTTTAGCAAGGCAGTGGTCATCTTGGAATTGTGTTTGAGGTCATAATCACGCTGGAATACTGCCCTGTAGTCCAGTTTCTAGAGGAAGGAATCATTTTCTGCGTCAGTGTGTTTCAGTAGAGCAGCACTCATGCAGCCCCAGATCATGACTCTACCAGCACCATGCCTGCCTGTAGGAATGACACACTTGTCCTTGGACTTAAAACTGAAAATAACAAATCAATAAAAAATTGTGAACAGCTATAAATATCTTGGTGTTGTACTTGACTCCGAACTCTCCTTTAAATTGCATGTTGCCTCTTTAATACACAAATTAAAAATGAAACTAGAGTTCTGCTTTAGAATATAATATACCTTACGCTTGAATGAAGCTTTTCATCTGTATGTTCCCAGAGTACAAACTGAATTTGGAAAACAAGCCTTCAGTTATTCTGCTCCCTCAGCCTGGAATAGCATACAAACACAACTGAAATGGTCTGAGCTAGCTTCATTAGTTTGATTGTGTTATGCAATCAACTATTGTTCTTCTGTTTTCTTCCGTACGTTTTTTGGCGATCCATATCTTCTGCATACTTCATGCGATTTTTGTCATTCAAGTATCAAAATGTTCAGCTTATTGAGGACATTATTGCTCTCTTCTGAAATCTCTTCTGCAACATTTTGCTTATTGAGGACATTATTGCTCTCTTCTGAAATCTCTTCTGCAACATTTTGTTTTTCAGCAATTCACCAAATTTCTGCAATTTTTCCTATTGAAATGCATTGAAAAGGCTCTTCTGCAGCTACTAACTTTCTGCAGTTGTAACTTCTGCATATTTTATGCTATTCTGAAAATTCAAACATGTACTTAAATCTTCTATTTGTGGACTTTTATGCTGTTTTTAAACAATTCTGCAAATTTTTAGAGTTTTTTAAATTTTTGAAGCTGTTCAAATTTAAAATAACATTGAAATGAATGGAGACAGTGCTTCAACTTTACTGTTTTTGAAATGTATCTCCTCCTACAATTTTTGAGCTACAGCGTAGGCATGGGGCTATTCAGGTTTTATTTTCTTGTGGATATGTCTTATAGTTTTTGAACTACAGCTGTTTGAAATCAGGCAATTTTGGACTTTTGGGACGATTTTGACAGTTGCTACAGCGTGTGACGTCATCAGTTTTTTAAAGACAAAACTTTTCCGAACAAATCTGTCACAAACAGGCAGACAGCTGGTTCCACGTGCAGCAGGTTTATTAATAGTCCACAGAGTAAGCAGGGTCAGACAGGCAGAGGT
>NC_050535.1:16270552-16270791 GCF_002922805.2 Oryzias melastigma | reverse complement strand
TGAGGGCGGCGGCCGCGATCGGCCATGTGACTGCAGGAACAGACCCCCTAGGAACTCGAAGGCAGTGTCGCTGGCAGTGAACGGAGGTGAACGTGAGTAGACGCTGCTGACAGGTGGGTTGAGCTGCAGGTGTGTCATGATGGCTTTAGTCGCAGTGTTCAGACGTTGAAGCTGGCGTCTGTGTTCGAGCAGTAACACAGCATACCCCGCCGGGTCTGTCGGGGTGGAAACTCCTGCTG
>NC_050535.1:16259596-16270319 GCF_002922805.2 Oryzias melastigma | reverse complement strand
GTGTGGAGCCAGACTATGAGCTGAGGAGGTGATGAGGTGATGGGGAACAGCTGAGCTGATGAGTCCAGGTAATGGCAGGTGTTGAGTTTAGAACTCTGGTGAGCGCTCCCTCTGGTGACTGGAGATGGTAGCAGCAGGTTGCTCCATGACAAAATCGCTGTAACTCCTGAACCGTTGGTCGTAGAGTCACAATTTTTTCACCAAAATGTGGAATTTTTGTCGAGATTCATTTAGGATCACCCTCAAAGTTATGGGGTGAACAGTTTTTTCGCAAGAGCCCCAAAACTCCACCCAAACCACCTATACTTTACCATTGTACAGAACACAAACGCTTTTGTTGTTGTGGAATGTTTTTAAATTGCCATTGTGAAAGAACCTTTGAACATAGAAACATGAAACTTACACAAATGATAGTCGAAAGCCTTGTGGTTCTTACAATATCTCAAGTAGTTTTGAAGATATAGACATTTGTTTGAAACATGTCTAATTGCCATTTTCCCATTTGATAAATTTTGAGGTGATGACAGGAAGGATTTACTCCTCTCACTTCAGATCAGTTTCACATAAAGTTGTTATGTTTGACACAAATAAAACATATATTTCTAAATTCTTCTGAGCCTGAGGTTTACAAAACTGAAAGAATTATTCTGATCGGATGTATGGTTGACGAACAACAGTCATTTGTTTGGAGAAAAACCGTGGTGCTGCAAATTCTGCTGACTCATTGTGCTCAACTGCAGGTGCTCACCCCTCCCCTCCCCCACCTCACATCCACACAGAGTCAGAATGAGACATGCTTATACATGTTCAGGGGTTTTTGCAGATATTCAACAGTTTTCTTTTCTTAAACTGGGATTTTCACATGTATCATTGTACATTAGAACAGATCTTTCTTTAAAACAAAGCTTTTGGAAATATGCTAGCCTTTTTCTACCTTTTGAACCTATTTACATGTCAGTTCTTGTCAATTCTGTTCACATTTTCCTTTTTTTACACATCAGCTCCCTTGGTCATACTTTTTGGTACTTTTCTTTGAATTTGCACAATTTCAAGAATTTTTCTTTTTTGTCTACAGCAATTTTACGAGTGTCTAGCAATACAATGGAAAGGTTCTTGGTTTTCTACCAGCCTGGGTTTTTCAGAATGTTTATGTTTTTTAATAGGATTATCTGCAATTTATAGGCAATATTGCTGTATTCTGCAGTTCTTTCTGCAAATTATATTTATTCTGCAACAATTACCTTTTCTGCTGTTCAACACATTTCTGAAATTTATAGCCAATATTGCTTTCTTCTGGAGTTCCTTCTGAAAATTATGATTTTTCTGCAACAATTAAGTTTTCTGCAAACCAAACAACATTCTGCCATTTATTGACAACATTGTTGATTTCTCCAATTTCTTCAGCAACTTATGGTAAACCTTAGCTTCTTCTGGTAAAACTTATACAATGAAGAAATTAACGAAACCACCCTCTGCATATCTGCAATCAAATGTGTTTCTGCAGGAAATGCAATTTTCTAGTTTGGTTTATTCCGCTCTTTTATGTTCACAAAGAAAAAGATTCTCTTCAAAACTGTCAATGTTATTAAACAAAAGCACCTTATGATTATTGTATTGAACTATTTATCATGCGACTCATACCTTTTTGCACTCTGCTAAAACTGATTACTTACGCTATCTCTTAAAAATCACTGTCACTTTAACACACCTAAACTTCAAGTTGTATATTGTAAATACTGTAACTCGTCCCTCGTCAACTTATAAATCTGTTTTATATTGTGGGTCTATTTAAATGACGTGTGCTGCTGGCCTCTTGGCCAGGTCACCCTTGAAAAAGAGATCCTGATCTCAATGGGCTTTCCACCTGGTAAAATAAAGGGTAAATAAATTAAAATAAAAAAAACTCCTGACCAGGTTGATGCCACACTTGACACTATTTTAATCAAATAGGTTTATCTTGGTCTCATCAGACCTCAGGATATGGTTCCAGTAATCATGTCTTTAGTCTGGTCGTCTTCAGCAAACTGTTTCTGGGATTTCTCGTGTGTCAGCTTCAGAATAAGTGTTCTTCTAGGATGAAAGTATGTAGACCAATTGGATGCATTGTTCAGTGTATGGTGTGATTACTGACAGGTTAACCCCCATCTCTTCAACCTCTACAGCAAAGCTCAAAGCATTCATACATCTGTGTTTCAAAAGACACCTTCGGCTGTGATGCTAAGGACATGCACTAAACTTCTTTGGCTGACCACGGTGAGATTTGTTCTGAGTCAAATCTCTCTTTTAAACTGCCGGATGGTCTTACCCACTGTGCAGCTGCACAGTTTCAGGGTGTTGGGTGTTGGTAATCTTCTTATATCATAGGCCATCTTTGTGGTATAGGCAACTTTTTTTTTCAGACTTTCAGAGTTGTTTGCCGTGAGATGTCATATTGAACTTCCTGTGACTAGATTGAGAGAGTGTAAGAGTTTTAATATCAAATCTAAGACACCAGTTATCTATCTACACGTAACACTAAAAAGTCACAATTCCCTGGAAAAGGAAAATGATTGCTTAGTTTAGACATTTTCACTTAGGGGTGTACTCACCTTCGCTGCCAGGGGTTTAGCTATTAATGTCTGTATAACAAGTAGTTTTGAATGAAAAATAAATTTACACTGCTATACAAGATAGACCACTTTTCATTGTGTCAAAACTTCATTTTGGCAGTGTTGTCCCATGAAAAGATATATATAAATGTCTGCAAACATGTAAGGGGTGTACTCACTTTAGTGAGATCCTGTACGTGTTTTATTTATTTATTTTTTGTACAAAGTTTGTTATTTTGTTTTTATTGCTGAAAAACCTTGTTTTTGGGGATTAAAAAAAAGGTTGGCAAAAGACTTTCAGCCTCAGGTTCTTTAGGTCTGGAAAAAGTCCCTACAAAAAAGGGAAAAAAGTCAAATAGTTGATGTCTACGGGGATATTAAAAAATATTTTCATAAGAGAGATACAAATACTTATTAACACTAGAGTTAATTCATTTATTTGTTAATTCTGTCTGTTATATCTATGCAAAAATATAAGTTGCATTCACTCATAACATACGTGTGATGCTGTACTATAGTCATTAATAAAGTGTGTCCACTAGATCCTTCCTTACCACACGCAAATGCTGCACAAACAAGGTGTACACGGGGAATGTGAGCGCCATAAGTTGCCTGTAGGATCCCCACACAAACTATCCTCTGACTATCTAGTTTACTCATTTCTAACAGCACAGCTGTAAGTAGGGTGCACTTATAGGGGAGTGCAAGGAGCAGCAGTACTGGGCCTTTTTGACGGGGGTAAAAAAAAAAAAAAAAAAAAAAAGAAGAAGAATCCCTCTGCGTCTTACCCACTTCCCCCGAACTTACAATGAATTGTTACCACAGCATGCCCATAGTTTAAAATGTACATGAACATCCTCAGAGGTACGATTAGCGGTTTACGATCTTATAAATGTGAGTAGGTCGTCTGCGTAGAGCTTTGCCCATTTCTTTGCCAACAGAAAGCCCCAATCTACCCATAAGGGCAGTTAGGAAGAAGACACGAGACTCTTCACTTGTCATGTTAACTATATAATGATCTTTGTTTTTTTTTTTTTGTTTTTTTTGCAACACAATCTGGAAGAGATTAACACGTACAATAGTGGATTCATGCAGATGCAATGTTTTAACAATTTAAGTTACATTTAAATGAAAACTTTAAAAGGTCCTCACTGTATAAGAAATTAGCAGAAACACTGAGCAGATCAAACAATGATCTGGAACCCAGAAAAAATACAAATAGTTATAATGATACAAATGAGGAAAATACTACCAGCAAAATGATGAAATAAAAAAAACCTACCAGGTCTTCTATCAGCAGCACTTTGAGTCACTGAGCTTCTGTCAAATACTAACACTCACTGTGTTAGTTTTGTTCTGTGGTCACTGATGAAAACTGCAGGTTTAAAAGCAGCTTCCTGTTTCTGACTTTTTTATGACAATATATATATATATATATTAACCATTTCCTTTGTTTTTGTGAGTTGCGTGTAACAATACCCAGCATTATATAAATATATTAGGGTTGTTTTACCTTATATTGTTGATGCACATACAAAAAACTATGTTTACAACTAAACAAATTTACGGAACAAAATAAAAATTATAATAATAAAACCAACTGGCCTTGTTTTTGATTATTGTCAAAGTTTATCTGCACAAACTCATTAACAACATCAAATACACATAATTTTGCGATGGACCAAAAAAATCCTCTTGTGGTTTACGCGTCTTTCATTTACAGCAGCGTTAAAAAAATAGACAGGAATGACGCAAACAACTAAGCTAACTCAGAGCTAAAGAAGGCTAACTTGGGCAACTCTGTTGGGCATTGTTTACAATCACTGACAACTGCAAACTTCGGTCGGAGATTACTTTATTTTGATCTGTTTTATTAAATTTTCAACAGCTATGGCTATCAAGATAATTTTTCTGTTATGGCATCAATAACATTCTTAATTTTTTTTATTTTATTTTTAGTTAAATAAATGAACAAACACCCGAAGTTGGATCAATCAATGTTCCAGGACTCAAAGTATAAGCCTGTGACCAGTGACGTATTTTTAACAGTTTGTTAACGGGAGAAATTTGTATTTAAGACAAAGAAAAGTCATATTCAAAATGAAGAAAAGTCGTATTCAATAGAGACATGTTAAATGTAAAACCAAATGTTGTTTTCATATTTTTTCTGCAAAGTTGTGCACAAAATATAAATGTATGCACAACTTTGTATTTATGAATACAAATTTCTTTTTTTTAGGAATAAAACATATTATTTAAGAATACATTCCTTTTTGACAGTTATCTTACCCCATACCATGCAAACATGAGTGGATTCTACCAGCTGTGTAAAATTGTCAGTGATCCAACAGTAGTCGGTGTCTTCATAAAAAAATCTGGCATTACTTTATATATCACCTCATAAAATGATATGTCACACAAGTGTCTTCACTGCCTTACAGTAAATCAGGAAAAACATCTTAACGACAAAATTTTATTATTCCTTGAACCAGCACCGGCCCTGGGCATAGGCAACCTAGGCGGATGCCTAGGGCACAATCTGCTGCAGGGATGCACAAAATTACAATGACTTCTTCTTTTTTTAACAGTTTGACACACCAATTATTTCATGTAAAAAATAAAAAATAATTAACCATAAATAAAATAAACATAAAAAAAATAAACATAAAAACATACATAAAATACTGTAACTTAAAAGTTTGACATAAGTCATGGTGCTTCTTTTGCTCCTCCTAGTTGGATCCAGATGTCAGCCTCTAAATTTAGTGAGTTTTTTTGATCAAACAACACTCATGCCCACGACCAATCCTTTTTTCCAGGATTCTCTTCATGCCGACATAGGTCCATCAGCAAGAACTTCACCGTGCTCCAAGCCCTCCTCTAACTGCCACCCCACGTCTTCCCAACACGCTACCACTCCACTTACCACCAAGATCTCCGTCGGCCGCTTCTTTGTTCTGCTGCCACTTCACCATGAAGACAAGTTTTGGCTGCGGTCCTCAACGTCCTTCTATTACTTACCTCCACTTCCACTTCCAAATCATCACTACCTCCACTTAAAAATAAAAACTCTTTCTTCCTCATCCCTCTGGGTTGCCAGCATCTGGGTCTGCTTTGTCTTGCACAAATCTTGACAACATAATCAATAATTTTGCCTCCCAGGAAGATTATGATACAGCTTTACAATATGTTCATGTGAAATACAGTATCAGTGCTTAATATATATATCTCCTCCTGGCATCCTTCTGTCTCTAGAGACAATGGAGTCTGCACCCTTCCTGTGTTTTTTAATTTGTGGAGCAGCAACGTCGGCTGTGGCTGAATAGGCCAATGTGGGAGATGCAACTCTCCAGGTGCAGGCCTGGGCGAGTGTTATGGAGGTCCTGGAGTGCCCAGTGCCAGGACCCCCCTCTCGGCGTCGCTGGAAGAGTCCGGCGGAAAGGCAAGCCGATACGGCCGGTTCCAGCTCAGCTGCAGGAGGTGCCAGAAGGCATCGCAGAGCTCAACCAACTGCCTACGGGTCTCCATTCCGGATTTTCTGTCTGGGTTTTACTCCCAAAGCCTTTGACCAGCCAAGGCCGACCTGCAAGGCAGCAGGAAACTCGTGGAGGGCGGGGTCGTTCATTTCCCGTGCAGATTCATCTGCCCACTGCAAGCAATATATATATATATACATATTTTTTTTTCAAAACAGAAGGAACAACATTTGGATAGAATGAAAAATAGTGCCAGATAGTAGTAGGTCATGAGGCACCGTACTAGAACATTGCCTTAACTCTATTCAAACAGACAGGATTAAAAAAAAAATCTCAGATAACATATTTAAAAAAAAGGCCTTCATACACATTTTAGATAAAGATGCTATTTATACAAGATATAAACTCTTTCAATCTCAAATAAATTCTCCCTGAGGTTTCTGGACAGGTGAGGGACAGTGGAAGAGGCTTGGTGTGACATATCAAAGTTATGCAAATCTTTGGAATGGCATCAAGTCTTTCTTTGTGAAAGATTCAATGCCATATAATTCTGGCCGACACAAACTAAAAGTATTCTTTTTTTTTTATCAATTTTCAAACAGTTGGCACGTCATACATCACTATCATATCTGAGTCCCTGATTGGTCAAAGTTCAGTTGGTATAACTTTCAATGTAGGTTCTAAAACAGCCTTTAAAAATGTGCATAGCTATGCATGAATGTGAGAGTCTAGAACATGGAGGTCCGTAACATTGCATGTGTCAACACTTTTCATTGAAAGTGGTTGCTGTAATGCACGTTGCTGAGGGTGGTGTAATTGTCAGATTAGATTGTACAGATTGCAGCAACATTCGAAACATGTTTATTTTTTGCCCGGCTCTGTAGGCAACACTTTGTCAGTCACATACACAGACGTTAACCCAAACACACAGCGCTAATGTGAGATAAGGAGGCTTTCAAGTTTATTTACAAAAATGAACCAATGAAGACATCGAAAATGGGGTTTTCTTTTACAACTCCATACAGTACAGATTAAAATGATGATTCCAGTTATATACAGTTGTTTATAAGGTAACAATTAAAATGTAACAAAGAAAAATTCAACACATTTTAGCACAAAAGCATTATCATTAATGTCACTAAACAGCATTGGAAACGGTATTATTACTTTGACTTTGGGAAACACCAGAATTTCTCGCCCAACAGTTCAGTTTTTCTTTCATCTCTTCCAGAAGTTACAGGAATTAAATGCATACAATAGAGGATGTAAGGTGCTGTTCCTTAGGACAATCACTCCAAAAATGTACCGTGAGCTCCTGCAAAACTCCACGAGGCCCTCAATATGTAAAGAAACTGCAGTCTGACTCAGTACATTGATAACAATGTAGGTAAAGTTCAAGACAAAGAACATTGCTGGAAACCAGTCTGGTTGTTTGAGGATGGTTGAAAAAAGCTGTTTGATTCACCTTGCTGTAAAGGCAAGGTGTATGAAACAGCTACGATAAATCTTCTTCTTCTTCTTGACCTTTTGGCTTATCCCATTTGGGGCCGCCACAGCAAAACAGCATCCACTGTTTCACATCAGTGATTTGGCAGAGTTTTAACACCAGATGCCCTTCTTGACGCAACCCTGTACTTGAAGGGCACAGGGACCCAGTTAGGCAGCAGCATCAAATGTCTTGCCTAAGGACCCAATCTGGATGGAGATCAGTGGACACCCCAGGGATTGAACCCAGGTCTCCTGGGTGCGAACCTATACTTAGCCCACTGAGCCATCCAGCCACGAAAAAAAAAAAAGAAAAAAAAAAAGATAAATAATGTTATAAATCCCTCGGAGGTCTCTTCTATGAACAGTAGCCACAGCTTCAGTAGAGGGCTGGAAAGAGCAATACCTCTTTTGATTAACTACGGTCAACTGTCGAATCACACACACAGGGATGGATGCAATCCACTGCAGAACCAGGAGATGCTTTGGCCCAAAGTGATTTAAGGTATTCCGCTGTTTCGCAACAAACAGATAGCCCTGGACACTTAGCAAAGTCACGGTCAACAGACTGCCATAAATGCTTAAATGCATAAGTTAATCAGGTATGTTAGAAGTTTACAGTCCAGTGGTCCAATGAAGAACACATCATAGATCCAGAGAGTCAGCGCACACAGAAGGTCTGACACCGCAAGATTCAGTGTCAGACTTTGGCTCACAGCGGACATATGCTGGACAATTGGCGTGAAAATGATCACAGCGATGTTTCCAAGAAATCCAAGCAGAAATCCCGTTCCTAAAACCACAGCACAGGTGAAATCCTCACCGGATTTCCTGCTTTTTCAATACCACAACCTGACAAAAGCCTTTAATAAACAAAACGCCACCTGACTACCTCCTCACAGATCCTATGACTGTCCCATCGATTTACTTCCTGGTGCAGTTCCAGCCAAGGAAAGAGTGTTTCCCCTGTTTTAGCCCTAAACAGTAGCCATGCAGGCTTTCATTCAAGAGGAGCTCATTCTGCCTCACACGTCCCCCGGAAGAAAGACAGGGGTCTCCATCCATGTATTGATTATTGTAGCCTTAACAAGATAAAGGTTAAGCACCGTCACCCCCTGCCTTTGGTTCCTCCAGCCCTAGAACAACTCCGCCAGGATCACAACTTCAGCTAGAGGGCAACGAGTGGAAAACAGCCTTTTCAGCCACAACAGGTCATTATGAGTATCTAGTCATACTGTTTGGACTCTGCAACTCCCCCTAAGTCTTCCAGGTGTTTGTCAATTATGTCTTTTGGGACATGCTGCAAAAACATGTTATAATTTACATAGATGACATTCTGGTGTATTCGAGTTCTCTTGATGAACATGTGTTGCCTATCCAGCAGGTTTACAACGCCTGATCAATTCTAACCTGTACGCCAAACAAGAGAAATGTGAGGCTCTGTAAGGGTTCAACCAGCCGTGTCCTCCTCCGACCACCAGAGGAGACCCTCTCCAGAGTTGATTGCATCTGTTGAATTCCTTACTCCATGGAAGTAAGGAAGGAAGTCATGTATCTCCCCTGCCTTCACCAGCTGTTTCTCATTCATAGTAATCACCACGCTGTATTTAACATGGTCTCCACTCTGCAATGTTAAATACTGTGATATCACTGTGATGCATTAAGCATTTTTGATGATGACTCTTGATGTAAGTAAGATTTGACTGGAGATTCCTGTTCCAAGCTTTATTCCAAATACATTATTTTTTTATTTTATTATATCTGTGTGTCAGGTTTAACATTACCATGAATATAAAACCTGTACTTTGAACCTTTGACCATATTTATATTTTGTTGCAGGTTGTAAAAGTAAAAAATGCTGTTCAGAAGTATGAAAAGCAATAAGTTGAACCAACTGTGTTTTGGTTAAATTACAGTTTATTTGAAAACCCTTAGTTACCATATAAATAAGCTGCAGCATTCTGTGATGAAGTAAAAAATAATAAAAAAACATCTTCAGCTGAATACAGAAAAATGATACGTCACTCTGTTTTTAAATCAGCAATGACACAGTTTGTAGAAAATAGGGCCATTAACCTCAGTGGTTCACCCGTCTCTCACATTTGCAAATGTGAGAAGTGAATGCATAGAGAAGTGGATTCAGACAGCTGTTTATAAATGTCAGTGATCCAGCAACAGATCGCAGCTCTCCAAAGATTTTCTCAAGCCTCTCATTTTGTAAAGCAGTAGCTCCAATACTCAGTACACTTACAGTGTGGCATGGAATCCACAAGACAAAAAACACAACAATGATACCAGTAAGCAGTCTGGATGTCTGAGGATTGTTAAAAAATGCTCCTCGATTCACTGTCCTGTAAAG
Organism: Oryzias melastigma; assembly: GCF_002922805.2. Classification (NCBI taxonomy): domain Eukaryota; kingdom Metazoa; phylum Chordata; class Actinopteri; order Beloniformes; family Adrianichthyidae; genus Oryzias; species Oryzias melastigma. Next base: position 16,260,411 of record NC_050535.1, on the reverse strand, counting down.
CTGAATGTATGAAAATGCAACAATAAATAATGAAGCAAACCCCACTATGGCCTCAACCAGCAGCACAACTATCTTCTGAGTTCTAGAGGAGAATTGTTGTCTGCAGTGCACCCACTGCTCATCAGGGATCAGCTGATGGACCGCTAAAGCAAGAAGGGAGAGAACCATGGCAACCAGCCAAAGCAAAATCAAGAGTAATCCAATTTTTTTCTGGTTATAAAACTGCTGGTGCACTACGAGCATGTAGCGCTGGCAGCTCAACAAAGCTACAGTGAGAAAACTTCCATAAACACTGCAATACAGGAGATATGTCAGGATCTTACAGGTCACCAGACCGTAGATCCACCCGTAGAGCAGACTGTAAATCCACAGCGGGAGAGTCACCAGACACAGCAGGTCTGACACGGCTAGATTCAACATCAGACGCTGAGTCATGCTGGACAGCTGCTGAAACTTTGGCTTCAGGATGATGACAGCGATGTTTCCAGGGACTCCCAGCAGAAAACAGAGAGACAGAACCACTGCAGGCAGAACACCCCTGGAGTTCATGGGAGGAGAAGGGAGAAGTCCAGGAGAGGAGGAGATGTTTGGAGTTACTGCAGTCAAGTTGAGTTGCTCCATTTCACTAAATAAATGATGGACCTAAGTGTCACAAAAGAATCAGAAATTCAGAAAAGATCTATATGCCTGAAATGCAACACTTTCTTCACACTGGAAGCAGAAGCGCTCCGGAGCGGAGAGCGCGCGAAATCCGCTCTCTCCTGCAATTCACACTAGACGTACATTTTTCTCCCCCCAACCAAAACAACCCCCCC